>NW_027100462.1:0-45388 GCF_031753505.1 Anomalospiza imberbis | reverse complement strand
AAAGGGCCGGTCTTTGTCTCCAGGGGCTGAGGCCCTGAGTGGCCGGCTGCCTGCAAAATATCCGAACGGACGAGGATATGTCCCAGACCCAACCTGCCCCCACCTCAAACCTGTGCTGCCCTGAAAGTCCTAAGGGAACCCTACAAACTGACATCAGGAACCTGGGCTGGCCACTTTTCTTTCCCAGGGAAAAGGGCCGGTCTTTGTCTCCAGGGGCTGTGGCCCTGAGTGGCCGGCTGCCTGCAAAATATCCGAACGGACGAGGATATGTCCCAGACCCAACCTGCCCCCACCTCAAACCTGTGCTGCCCTGAAAGTCCTAAGGGAACCCTACAAACTGACATCAGGAACCTGGGCTGGCCACTTTTCTTTCCCAGGGAAAAGGGCCGGTCTTTGTCTCCAGGGGCTGTGGCCCTGAGTGGCCGGCTGCCTGCAAAATATCCGAACGGACGAGGATATGTCCCAGACCCAACCTGCCCCCACCTCAAACCTGTGCTGCCCTGAAAGTCCTAAGGAACCCTACAAACTGACATCAGGAAGCTGGGCTGGCCACTTTTCTTTCCCAGGGAAAAGGGCCGGTCTTTGTCTCCAGGGGCTGTGGCCCTGAGTGGCCGGCTGCCTGCAAAATATCCGAACGGACGAGGATATGTCCCAGACCCAACCTGCCCCCACCTCAAACCTGTGCTGCCCTGACAGTCCCAAGGGAACCCTACAAACTGACATCAGGAACCTGGGCTGGCCACTTTTCTTTCCCAGGGAAAAGGGCCGGTCTTTGTCTCCAGGGGCTGTGGCCCTGAGTGGCCGGCTGCCTGCAAAATATCCGAACGGGACGAGGATATGTCCCAGACCCAACCTGCCCCCACCTCAAACCTGTGCTGCCCTGAAAGTCCTAAGGGACCCTACAAACTGACATCAGGAACCTGGGCTGGCCACTTTTCTTTCCCAGGGAAAAGGGCCGGTCTTTGTCTCCAGGGGCTGTGGCCGGCTGAGTGGCCCTGAGTGGCCGGCTGCCTGCAAAATATCCGAACGGACGAGGATATGTCCCAGACCCAACCTGCCCCCACCTCAAACCTGTGCTGCCCTGAAAGTCCTAAGGGAACCCTACAAACTGACATCAGGAACCTGGGCTGGCCACTTTTCTTTCCCAGGGAAAAGGGCCGGTCTTTGTCTCCAGGGGCTGTGGCCGGCTGAGTGGCCCTGAGTGGCCGGCTGTCTGCAAAATATCCGAACGGACGAGGATATGTCCCAGACCCAACCTGCCCCCACCTCAAACCTGTGCTGCCCTGACAGTCCCAAGAGAACCCTACAAACTGACATCAGGAACCTGGGCTGGCCACTTTTCTTTCCCAGGGAAAAGGGCCGGTCTTTGTCTCCAGGGGCTGTGGCCCTGAGTGGCCGGCTGCCTGCAAAATATCCGAACGGACGAGGATATGTCCCAGACCCAACCTGCCCCCACCTCAAACCTGTGCTGCCCTGACAGTCCCAAGGGAACCCTACAATCTGACATCAGGAACCTGGGCTGGCCACTTTTCTTTCCCAGGGAAAAGGGCCGGTCTTTGTCTCCAGGGGCTGTGGCCCTGAGTGGCCGGCTGCCTGCAAAATATCCGAACGGACGAGGATATGTCCCAGACCCAACCTGCCCCCACCTCAAACCTGTGCTGCCCTGAAAGTCCTAAGGGAACCCTACAAACTGACATCAGGAACCTGGGCTGGCCACTTTTCTTTCCCAGGGAAAAGGGCCGGTCTTTGTCTCCAGGGGCTGTGGCCCTGAGTGGCCGGCTGCCTGCAAAATAGCCGAACGGACGAGGATATGTCCCAGACCCAACCTGCCCCCACCTCAAACCTGTGCTGCCCTGAAAGTCCTAAGGGAACCCTACAAACTGACATCAGGAACCTGGGCTGGCCACTTTTCTTTCCCAGGGAAAAGGGCCGGTCTTTGTCTCCAGGGGCTGTGGCCGGCTGAGTGGCCCTGAGTGGCCGGCTGCCTGCAAAATATCTGAACGGACGAGGATATGTCCCAGACCCAACCTGCCCCCACCTCAAACCTGTGCTGCCCTGAAAGTCCCAAGGGAACCCTACAAACTGACATCAGGAACCTGGGCTGGCCACTTTTCTTTCCCAGGGAAAAGGGCCGGTCTTTGTCTCCAGGGGCTGTGGCCCTGAGTGGCCGGCTGCCTGCAAAATATCCGAACGGACGAGGATATGTCCCAGACCCAACCTGCCCCCACCTCAAACCTGTGCTGCCCTGAAAGTCCTAAGGGAACCCTACAAACTGACATCAGGAACCTGGGCTGGCCACTTTTCTTTCCCAGGGAAAAGGGCCGGTCTTTGTCTCCAGGGGCTGTGGCCCTGAGTGGCCGGCTGCCTGCAAAATATCCGAACGGACGAGGATATGTCCCAGACCCAACCTGCCCCCACCTCAAACCTGTGCTGCCCTGAAAGTCCTAAGGGAACCCTACAAACTGACATCAGGAACCTGGGCTGGCCACTTTTCTTTCCCAGGGAAAAGGGCCGGTCTTTGTCTCCAGGGGCTGAGGCCGGCTGAGTGGCCCTGAGTGGCCGGCTGCCTGCAAAATATCCGAACGGACGAGGATATGTCCCAGACCCAACCTGCCCCCACCTCAAACCTGTGCTGCCCTGAAAGTCCTAAGGGAACCCTACAAACTGACATCAGGAACCTGGGCTGGCCACTTTTCTTTCCCAGGGAAAAGGGCCGGTCTTTGTCTCCAGGGGCTGTGGCCGGCTGAGTGGCCCTGAGTGGCCGGCTGCCTGCAAAATATCCGAACGGACGAGGATATGTCCCAGACCCAACCTGCCCCCACCTCAAACCTGTGCTGCCCTGACAGTCCCAAGAGAACCCTACAAACTGACATCAGGAACCTGGGCTGGCCACTTTTCTTTCCCAGGGAAAAGGGCCGGTCTTTGTCTCCAGGGGCTGTGGCCCTGAGTGGCCGGCTGCCTGCAAAATATCCGAACGGACGAGGATATGTCCCAGACCCAACCTGCCCCCACCTCAAACCTGTGCTGCCCTGAAAGTCCTAAGGGAACCCTACAATCTGACATCAGGAAGCTGGGCTGGCCACTTTTCTTTCCCAGGGAAAAGGGCCGGTCTTTGTCTCCAGGGGCTGTGGCCCTGAGTGGCCGGCTGCCTGCAAAATATCCGAACGGACGAGGATATGTCCCAGACCCAACCTGCCCCCACCTCAAACCTGTGCTGCCCTGAAAGTCCTAAGGGAACCCTACAAACTGAGATCAGGAAGCTGGGCTGGCCACTTTTCTTTCCCAGGGAAAAGGGCCGGTCTTTGTCTCCAGGGGCTGTGGCCCTGAGTGGCCGGCTGCCTGCAAAATATCCGAACGGACGAGGATATGTCCCAGACCCAACCTGCCCCCACCTCAAACCTGTGCTGCCCTGAAAGTCCTAAGGGAACCCTACAAACTGACATCAGGAACCTGGGCTGGCCACTTTTCTTTCCCAGGGAAAAGGGCCGGTCTTTGTCTCCAGGGGCTGTGGCCGGCTGAGTGGCCCTGAGTGGCCGGCTGCCTGCAAAATATCCGAACGGACAAGGATATGTCCCAGACCCAACCTGCCCCCACCCCAAACCTGTGCTGCCCTGAAAGTCCCAAGGGAACCCTACAAACTGACATCAGGAACCTGGGCTGGCCACTTTTCTTTCCCAGGGAAAAGGGCCGGTCTTTGTCTCCAGGGGCTGTGGCCCTGAGTGGCCGGCTGCCTGCAAAATATCCGAACGGACGAGGATATGTCCCAGACCCAACCTGCCCCCACCTCAAACCTGTGCTGCCCTGAAAGTCCTAAGGGAACCCTACAAACTGACATCAGGAACCTGGGCTGGCCACTTTTCTTTCCCAGGGAAAAGGGCCGGTCTTTGTCTCCAGAGGCTGTGGCCCTGAGTGGCCGGCTGCCTGCAAAATATCCGAACGGACGAGGATATGTCCCAGACCCAACCTGCCCCCACCTCAAACCTGTGCTGCCCTGAAAGTCCTAAGGGAACCCTACAAACTGACATCAGGAAGCTGGGCTGGCCACTTTTCTTTCCCAGGGAAAAGGGCCGGTCTTTGTCTCCAGGGGCTGAGGCCCTGTGTGGCCCTGAGTGGCCGGCTGCCTGCAAAATATCCGAACGGACGAGGATATGTCCCAGACCCAACCTGCCCCCACCTCAAACCTGTGCTGCCCTGACAGTCCCAAGAGAACCCTACAAACTGACATCAGGAACCTGGGCTGGCCACTTTTCTTTCCCAGGGAAAAGGGCCGGTCTTTGTCTCCAGGGGCTGTGGCCCTGAGTGGCCGGCTGCCTGCAAAATATCCGAACGGACGAGGATATGTCCCAGACCCAACCTGCCCCCACCTCAAACCTGTGCTGCCCTGACAGTCCCAAGGGAACCCTACAAACTGACATCAGGAACCTGGGCTGGCCACTTTTCTTTCCCAGGGAAAAGGGCCGGTCTTTGTCTCCAGGGGCTGTGGCCCTGAGTGGCCGGCTGCCTGCAAAATATCCGAACGGACGAGGATATGTCCCAGACCCAACCTGCCCCCACCTCAAACCTGTGCTGCCCTGAAAGTCCTAAGGGAACCCTACAAACTGACATCAGGAACCTGGGCTGGCCACTTTTCTTTCCCAGGGAAAAGGGCCGGTCTTTGTCTCCAGGGGCTGTGGCCCTGAGTGGCCGGCTGCCTGCAAAATATCCGAACGGACGAGGATATGTCCCAGACCCAACCTGCCCCCACCTCAAACCTGTGCTGCCCTGACAGTCCCAAGGGAACCCTACAAACTGACATCAGGAACCTGGGCTGGCCACTTTTCTTTCCCAGGGAAAAGGGCCGGTCTTTGTCTCCAGGGGCTGTGGCCCTGAGTGGCCGGCTGCCTGCAAAATATCCGAACGGACGAGGATATGTCCCAGACCCAACCTGCCCCCACCTCAAACCTGTGCTGCCCTGAAAGTCCTAAGGGAACCCTACAAACTGACATCAGGAAGCTGGGCTGGCCACTTTTCTTTCCCAGGGAAAAGGGCCGGTCTTTGTCTCCAGGGGCTGTGGCCCTGAGTGGCCGGCTGCCTGCAAAATATCCGAATGGACGAGGATATGTCCCAGACCCAACCTGCCCCCACCTCAAACCTGTGCTGCCCTGAAAGTCCTAAGGGAACCCTAAAAACTGACATCAGGAAGCTGGGCTGGCCACTTTTCTTTCCCAGGGAAAAGGGCCGGTCTTTGTCTCCAGGGGCTGTGGCCGGCTGAGTGGCCCTGAGTGGCCGGCTGCCTGCAAAATATCCGAACGGACGAGGATATGTCCCAGACCCAACCTGCCCCCACCTCAAACCTGTGCTGCCCTGAAAGTCCCAAGGGAACCCTACAAACTGACATCAGGAACCTGGGCTGGCCACTTTTCTTTCCCAGGGAAAAGGGCCGGTCTTTGTCTCCAGGGGCTGTGGCCCTGAGTGGCCGGCTGCCTGCAAAATATCCGAACGGACGAGGATATGTCCCAGACCCAACCTGCCCCCACCTCAAACCTGTGCTGCCCTGAAAGTCCTAAGGGAACCCTACAAACTGACATCAGGAACCTGGGCTGGCCACTTTTCTTTCCCAGGGAAAAGGGCCGGTCTTTGTCTCCAGGGGCTGTGGCCCTGAGTGGCCGGCTGCCTGCAAAATATCCGAACGGACGAGGATATGTCCCAGACCCAACCTGCCCCCACCTCAAACCTGTGCTGCCCTGAAAGTCCTAAGGGAACCCTACAAACTGACATCAGGAACCTGGGCTGGCCACTTTTCTTTCCCAGGGAAAAGGGCCGGTCTTTGTCTCCAGGGGCTGAGGCCCTGTGTGGCCCTGAGTGGCCGGCTGCCTGCAAAATATCCGAACGGACGAGGATATGTCCCAGACCCAACCTGCCCCCACCTCAAACCTGTGCTGCCCTGAAAGTCCTAAGGGAACCCTACAAACTGACATCAGGAACCTGGGCTGGCCACTTTTCTTTCCCAGGGAAAAGGGCCGGTCTTTGTCTCCAGGGGCTGTGGCCCTGAGTGGCCGGCTGCCTGCAAAATATCCGAACGGACGAGGATATGTCCCAGACCCAACCTGCCCCCACCTCAAACCTGTGCTGCCCTGAAAGTCCTAAGGGAACCCTACAAACTGACATCAGGAACCTGGGCTGGCCACTTTTCTTTCCCAGGGAAAAGGGCCGGTCTTTGTCTCCAGGGGCTGAGGCCCTGAGTGGCCCTGAGTGGCCGGCTGCCTGCAAAATATCCGAACGGACGAGGATATGTCCCAGACCCAACCTGCCCCCACCTCAAACCTGTGCTGCCCTGAAAGTCCTAAGGGAACCCTACAAACTGACATCAGGAAGCTGGGCTGGCCACTTTTCTTTCCCAGGGAAAAGGGCTGGTCTTTGTCTCCAGGGGCTGTGGCCAAGAGTGGCCGGCTGCCTGCAAAATATCCGAACGGACGAGGATATGTCCCAGACCCAACCTGCCCCCACCTCAAACCTGTGCTGCCCTGAAAGTCCTAAGGGAACCCTACAAACTGACATCAGGAACCTGGGCTGGCCACTTTTCTTTCCCAGGGAAAAGGGCCGGTCTTTGTCTCCAGGGGCTGTGGCCCTGAGTGGCCGGCTGCCTGCAAAATATCCGAACGGACGAGGATATGTCCCAGACCCAACCTGCCCCCACCTCAAACCTGTGCTGCCCTGAAAGTCCTAAGGGAACCCTACAAACTGACATCAGGAACCTGGGCTGGCCACTTTTCTTTCCCAGGGAAAAGGGCCGGTCTTTGTCTCCAGAGGCTGTGGCCCTGAGTGGCCGGCTGCCTGCAAAATATCCGAACGGACGAGGATATGTCCCAGACCCAACCTGCCCCCACCTCAAACCTGTGCTGCCCTGAAAGTCCTAAGGGAACCCTACAAACTGACATCAGGAAGCTGGGCTGGCCACTTTTCTTTCCCAGGGAAAAGGGCCGGTCTTTGTCTCCAGGGGCTGAGGCCCTGTGTGGCCCTGAGTGGCCGGCTGCCTGCAAAATATCCGAACGGACGAGGATATGTCCCAGACCCAACCTGCCCCCACCTCAAACCTGTGCTGCCCTGACAGTCCCAAGAGAACCCTACAAACTGACATCAGGAACCTGGGCTGGCCACTTTTCTTTCCCAGGGAAAAGGGCCGGTCTTTGTCTCCAGGGGCTGTGGCCCTGAGTGGCCGGCTGCCTGCAAAATATCCGAACGGACGAGGATATGTCCCAGACCCAACCTGCCCCCACCTCAAACCTGTGCTGCCCTGACAGTCCCAAGGGAACCCTACAAACTGACATCAGGAACCTGGGCTGGCCACTTTTCTTTCCCAGGGAAAAGGGCCGGTCTTTGTCTCCAGGGGCTGTGGCCCTGAGTGGCCGGCTGCCTGCAAAATATCCGAACGGACGAGGATATGTCCCAGACCCAACCTGCCCCCACCTCAAACCTGTGCTGCCCTGAAAGTCCTAAGGGAACCCTACAAACTGACATCAGGAACCTGGGCTGGCCACTTTTCTTTCCCAGGGAAAAGGGCCGGTCTTTGTCTCCAGGGGCTGTGGCCCTGAGTGGCCGGCTGCCTGCAAAATATCCGAACGGACGAGGATATGTCCCAGACCCAACCTGCCCCCACCTCAAACCTGTGCTGCCCTGACAGTCCCAAGGGAACCCTACAAACTGACATCAGGAACCTGGGCTGGCCACTTTTCTTTCCCAGGGAAAAGGGCCGGTCTTTGTCTCCAGGGGCTGTGGCCCTGAGTGGCCGGCTGCCTGCAAAATATCCGAACGGACGAGGATATGTCCCAGACCCAACCTGCCCCCACCTCAAACCTGTGCTGCCCTGAAAGTCCTAAGGGAACCCTACAAACTGACATCAGGAACCTGGGCTGGCCACTTTTCTTTCCCAGGGAAAAGGGCCGGTCTTTGTCTCCAGGGGCTGTGGCCCTGAGTGGCCGGCTGCCTGCAAAATATCCGAATGGACGAGGATATGTCCCAGACCCAACCTGCCCCCACCTCAAACCTGTGCTGCCCTGAAAGTCCTAAGGGAACCCTAAAAACTGACATCAGGAAGCTGGGCTGGCCACTTTTCTTTCCCAGGGAAAAGGGCCGGTCTTTGTCTCCAGGGGCTGTGGCCGGCTGAGTGGCCCTGAGTGGCCGGCTGCCTGCAAAATATCCGAACGGACGAGGATATGTCCCAGACCCAACCTGCCCCCACCTCAAACCTGTGCTGCCCTGAAAGTCCCAAGGGAACCCTACAAACTGACATCAGGAACCTGGGCTGGCCACTTTTCTTTCCCAGGGAAAAGGGCCGGTCTTTGTCTCCAGGGGCTGTGGCCCTGAGTGGCCGGCTGCCTGCAAAATATCCGAACGGACGAGGATATGTCCCAGACCCAACCTGCCCCCACCTCAAACCTGTGCTGCCCTGAAAGTCCTAAGGGAACCCTACAAACTGACATCAGGAACCTGGGCTGGCCACTTTTCTTTCCCAGGGAAAAGGGCCGGTCTTTGTCTCCAGGGGCTGTGGCCCTGAGTGGCCGGCTGCCTGCAAAATATCCGAACGGACGAGGATATGTCCCAGACCCAACCTGCCCCCACCTCAAACCTGTGCTGCCCTGAAAGTCCTAAGGGAACCCTACAAACTGACATCAGGAACCTGGGCTGGCCACTTTTCTTTCCCAGGGAAAAGGGCCGGTCTTTGTCTCCAGGGGCTGAGGCCCTGTGTGGCCCTGAGTGGCCGGCTGCCTGCAAAATATCCGAACGGACGAGGATATGTCCCAGACCCAACCTGCCCCCACCTCAAACCTGTGCTGCCCTGAAAGTCCTAAGGGAACCCTACAAACTGACATCAGGAACCTGGGCTGGCCACTTTTCTTTCCCAGGGAAAAGGGCCGGTCTTTGTCTCCAGGGGCTGTGGCCCTGAGTGGCCGGCTGCCTGCAAAATATCCGAACGGACGAGGATATGTCCCAGACCCAACCTGCCCCCACCTCAAACCTGTGCTGCCCTGAAAGTCCTAAGGGAACCCTACAAACTGACATCAGGAACCTGGGCTGGCCACTTTTCTTTCCCAGGGAAAAGGGCCGGTCTTTGTCTCCAGGGGCTGAGGCCCTGAGTGGCCCTGAGTGGCCGGCTGCCTGCAAAATATCCGAACGGACGAGGATATGTCCCAGACCCAACCTGCCCCCACCTCAAACCTGTGCTGCCCTGAAAGTCCTAAGGGAACCCTACAAACTGACATCAGGAAGCTGGGCTGGCCACTTTTCTTTCCCAGGGAAAAGGGCTGGTCTTTGTCTCCAGGGGCTGTGGCCAAGAGTGGCCGGCTGCCTGCAAAATATCCGAACGGACGAGGATATGTCCCAGACCCAACCTGCCCCCACCTCAAACCTGTGCTGCCCTGAAAGTCCTAAGGGAACCCTACAAACTGACATCAGGAACCTGGGCTGGCCACTTTTCTTTCCCAGGGAAAAGGGCCGGTCTTTGTCTCCAGGGGCTGTGGCCCTGAGTGGCCGGCTGCCTGCAAAATATCCGAACGGACGAGGATATGTCCCAGACCCAACCTGCCCCCACCTCAAACCTGTGCTGCCCTGAAAGTCCTAAGGGAACCCTACAAACTGACATCAGGAACCTGGGCTGGCCACTTTTCTTTCCCAGGGAAAAGGGCCGGTCTTTGTCTCCAGGGGCTGAGGCCCGGTGTGGCCCTGAGTGGCCGGCTGCCTGCAAAATATCCGAACGGACGAGGATATGTCCCAGACCCAACCTGCCCCCACCTCAAACCTGTGCTGCCCTGAAAGTCCTAAGGGAACCCTACAAACTGACATCAGGAACCTGGGCTGGCCACTTTTCTTTCCCAGGGAAAAGGGCCGGTCTTTGTCTCCAGGGGCTGTGGCCCTGAGTGGCCGGCTGCCTGCAAAATATCCGAACGGACGAGGATATGTCCCAGACCCAACCTGCCCCCACCTCAAACCTGTGCTGCCCTGAAAGTCCTAAGGGAACCCTACAAACTGACATCAGGAACCTGGGCTGGCCACTTTTCTTTCCCAGGGAAAAGGGCCGGTCTTTGTCTCCAGGGGCTGAGGCCCTGAGTGGCCCTGAGTGGCCGGCTGCCTGCAAAATATCCGAACGGACGAGGATATGTCCCAGACCCAACCTGCCCCCACCTCAAACCTGTGCTGCCCTGAAAGTCCTAAGGGAACCCTACAAACTGACATCAGGAAGCTGGGCTGGCCACTTTTCTTTCCCAGGGAAAAGGGCCGGTCTTTGTCTCCAGGGGCTGTGGCCCTGAGTGGCCGGCTGCCTGCAAAATATCCGAACGGACGAGGATATGTCCCAGACCCAACCTGCCCCCACCTCAAACCTGTGCTGCCCTGAAAGTCCTAAGGGAACCCTACAAACTGACATCAGGAACCTGGGCTGGCCACTTTTCTTTCCCAGGGAAAAGGGCCGGTCTTTGTCTCCAGGGGCTGTGGCCCTGAGTGGCCGGCTGCCTGCAAAATATCCGAACGGACGAGGATATGTCCCAGACCCAACCTGCCCCCACCTCAAACCTGTGCTGCCCTGAAAGTCCTAAGGGAACCCTACAAACTGACATCAGGAAGCTGGGCTGGCCACTTTTCTTTCCCAGGGAAAAGGGCCGGTCTTTGTCTCCAGGGGCTGTGGCCCTGAGTGGCCGGCTGCCTGCAAAATATCCGAACGGACGAGGATATGTCCCAGACCCAACCTGCCCCCACCTCAAACCTGTGCTGCCCTGACAGTCCCAAGGGAACCCTACAAACTGACATCAGGAACCTGGGCTGGCCACTTTTCTTTCCCAGGGAAAAGGGCCGGTCTTTGTCTCCAGGGGCTGTGGCCCTGAGTGGCCGGCTGCCTGCAAAATATCCGAACGGACGAGGATATGTCCCAGACCCAACCTGCCCCCACCTCAAACCTGTGCTGCCCTGAAAGTCCTAAGGGAACCCTACAAACTGACATCAGGAACCTGGGCTGGCCACTTTTCTTTCCCAGGGAAAAGGGCCGGTCTTTGTCTCCAGGGGCTGTGGCCGGCTGAGTGGCCCTGAGTGGCCGGCTGCCTGCAAAATATCCGAACGGACGAGGATATGTCCCAGACCCAACCTGCCCCCACCTCAAACCTGTGCTGCCCTGAAAGTCCTAAGGGAACCCTACAAACTGACATCAGGAACCTGGGCTGGCCACTTTTCTTTCCCAGGGAAAAGGGCCGGTCTTTGTCTCCAGGGGCTGTGGCCGGCTGAGTGGCCCTGAGTGGCCGGCTGCCTGCAAAATATCCGAACGGACGAGGATATGTCCCAGACCCAACCTGCCCCCACCTCAAACCTGTGCTGCCCTGACAGTCCCAAGAGAACCCTACAAACTGACATCAGGAACCTGGGCTGGCCACTTTTCTTTCCCAGGGAAAAGGGCCGGTCTTTGTCTCCAGGGGCTGTGGCCCTGAGTGGCCGGCTGCCTGCAAAATATCCGAACGGACGAGGATATGTCCCAGACCCAACCTGCCCCCACCTCAAACCTGTGCTGCCCTGACAGTCCCAAGGGAACCCTACAATCTGACATCAGGAACCTGGGCTGGCCACTTTTCTTTCCCAGGGAAAAGGGCCGGTCTTTGTCTCCAGGGGCTGTGGCCCTGAGTGGCCGGCTGCCTGCAAAATATCCGAACGGACGAGGATATGTCCCAGACCCAACCTGCCCCCACCTCAAACCTGTGCTGCCCTGAAAGTCCTAAGGGAACCCTACAAACTGACATCAGGAAGCTGGGCTGGCCACTTTTCTTTCCCAGGGAAAAGGGCCGGTCTTTGTCTCCAGGGGCTGTGGCCCTGAGTGGCCGGCTGCCTGCAAAATAGCCGAACGGACGAGGATATGTCCCAGACCCAACCTGCCCCCACCTCAAACCTGTGCTGCCCTGAAAGTCCTAAGGGAACCCTACAAACTGACATCAGGAAGCTGGGCTGGCCACTTTTCTTTCCCAGGGAAAAGGGCCGGTCTTTGTCTCCAGGGGCTGTGGCCGGCTGAGTGGCCCTGAGTGGCCGGCTGCCTGCAAAATATCTGAACGGACGAGGATATGTCCCAGACCCAACCTGCCCCCACCTCAAACCTGTGCTGCCCTGAAAGTCCCAAGGGAACCCTACAAACTGACATCAGGAACCTGGGCTGGCCACTTTTCTTTCCCAGGGAAAAGGGCCGGTCTTTGTCTCCAGGGGCTGTGGCCCTGAGTGGCCGGCTGCCTGCAAAATATCCGAACGGACGAGGATATGTCCCAGACCCAACCTGCCCCCACCTCAAACCTGTGCTGCCCTGAAAGTCCTAAGGGAACCCTACAAACTGACATCAGGAACCTGGGCTGGCCACTTTTCTTTCCCAGGGAAAAGGGCCGGTCTTTGTCTCCAGGGGCTGTGGCCCTGAGTGGCCGGCTGCCTGCAAAATATCCGAACGGACGAGGATATGTCCCAGACCCAACCTGCCCCCACCTCAAACCTGTGCTGCCCTGAAAGTCCTAAGGGAACCCTACAAACTGACATCAGGAACCTGGGCTGGCCACTTTTCTTTCCCAGGGAAAAGGGCCGGTCTTTGTCTCCAGGAGCTGAGGCCCTGTGTGGCCCTGAGTGGCCGGCTGCCTGCAAAATATCCGAACGGACGAGGATATGTCCCAGACCCAACCTGCCCCCACCTCAAACCTGTGCTGCCCTGAAAGTCCTAAGGGAACCCTACAAACTGACATCAGGAACCTGGGCTGGCCACTTTTCTTTCCCAGGGAAAAGGGCCGGTCTTTGTCTCCAGGGGCTGTGGCCCTGAGTGGCCGGCTGCCTGCAAAATATCCGAACGGACGAGGAT
Source organism: Anomalospiza imberbis (assembly GCF_031753505.1). Classification (NCBI taxonomy): domain Eukaryota; kingdom Metazoa; phylum Chordata; class Aves; order Passeriformes; family Viduidae; genus Anomalospiza; species Anomalospiza imberbis. The sequence continues at coordinate 32,550 of NW_027100462.1, read as the reverse complement.
ATGTCCCAGACCCAACCTGCCCCCACCTCAAACCTGTGCTGCCCTGAAAGTCCTAAGGGAACCCTACAAACTGACATCAGGAACCTGGGCTGGCCACTTTTCTTTCCCAGGGAAAAGGGCCGGTCTTTGTCTCCAGGGGCTGAGGCCCTGAGTGGCCCTGAGTGGCCGGCTGCCTGCAAAATATCCGAACGGACGAGGATATGTCCCAGACCCAACCTGCCCCCACCTCAAACCTGTGCTGCCCTGAAAGTCCTAAGGGAACCCTACAAACTGACATCAGGAACCTGGGCTGGCCACTTTTCTTTCCCAGGGAAAAGGGCCAGTCTTTGTCTCCAGGGGCTGTGGCCCTGAGTGGCCGGCTGCCTGCAAAATATCCGAACGGACGAGGATATGTCCCAGACCCAACCTGCCCCCACCTCAAACCTGTGCTGCCCTGAAAGTCCCAAGGGAACCCTACAAACTGACATCAGGAACCTGGGCTGGCCACTTTTCTTTCCCAGGGAAAAGGGCCGGTCTTTGTCTCCAGGGGCTGTGGCCCTGAGTGGCCGGCTGCCTGCAAAATATCCGAACGGACGAGGATATGTCCCAGACCCAACCTGCCCCCACCTCAAACCTATGGCTGCCCTGAAAGTCCTAAGGGAACCCTACAAACTGACATCAGGAACCTGGGCTGGCCACTTTTCTTTCCCAGGGAAAAGGGCCGGTCTTTGTCTCCAGGGGCTGTGGCCCTGAGTGGCCGGCTGCCTGCAAAATAGCCGAACGGACGAGGATATGTCCCAGACCCAACCTGCCCCCACCTCAAACCTGTGCTGCCCTGAAAGTCCTAAGGGAACCCTACAAACTGACATCAGGAACCTGGGCTGGCCACTTTTCTTTCCCAGGGAAAAGGGCCGGTCTTTGTCTCCAGGGGCTGTGGCCCTGAGTGGCCGGCTGCCTGCAAAATATCCGAACGGACGAGGATATGTCCCAGACCCAACCTGCCCCCACCTCAAACCTGTGCTGCCCTGAAAGTCCTAAGGGAACCCTACAAACTGACATCAGGAACCTGGGCTGGCCACTTTTCTTTCCCAGGGAAAAGGGCCGGTCTTTGTCTCCAGGGGCTGTGGCCCTGAGTGGCCGGCTGCCTGCAAAATATCCGAACGGACGAGGATATGTCCCAGACCCAACCTGCCCCCACCTCAAACCTGTGCTGCCCTGACAGTCCTAAGGGAACCCTACAAACTGACATCAGGAACCTGGGCTGGCCACTTTTCTTTCCCAGGGAAAAGGGCCGGTCTTTGTCTCCAGGGGCTGTGGCCCTGAGTGGCCGGCTGCCTGCAAAATATCCGAACGGACGAGGATATGTCCCAGACCCAACCTGCCCCCACCTCAAACCTGTGCTGCCCTGAAAGTCCTAAGGGAACCCTACAAACTGACATCAGGAACCTGGGCTGGCCACTTTTCTTTCCCAGGGAAAAGGGCCGGTCTTTGTCTCCAGGGGCTGTGGCCGGCTGAGTGGCCCTGAGTGGCCGGCTGCCTGCAAAATATCCGAACGGACGAGGATATGTCCCAGACCCAACCTGCCCCCACCTCAAACCTGTGCTGCCCTGAAAGTCCTAAGGGAACCCTACAAACTGACATCAGGAACCTGGGCTGGCCACTTTTCTTTCCCAGGGAAAAGGGCCGGTCTTTGTCTCCAGGGGCTGTGGCCGGCTGAGTGGCCCTGAGTGGCCGGCTGCCTGCAAAATATCCGAACGGACGAGGATATGTCCCAGACCCAACCTGCCCCCACCTCCAACCTGTGCTGCCCTGAAAGTCCCAAGGGAACCCTACAAACTGACATCAGGAACCTGGGCTGGCCACTTTTCTTTCCCAGGGAAAAGGGCCGGTCTTTGTCTCCAGGGGCTGTGGCCCTGAGTGGCCGGCTGCCTGCAAAATATCCGAACGGACGAGGATATGTCCCAGACCCACCCTGCCCCCACCTCAAACCTGTGCTGCCCTGAAAGTCCTAAGGGAACCCTACAAACTGACATCAGGAACCTGGGCTGGCCACTTTTCTTTCCCAGGGAAAAGGGCCGGTCTTTGTCTCCAGGGGCTGTGGCCCTGAGTGGCCGGCTGCCTGCAAAATATCCGAACGGACGAGGATATGTCCCAGACCCAACCTGCCCCCACCTCAAACCTGTGCTGCCCTGAAAGTCCTAAGGGAACCCTACAAACTGACATCAGGAAGCTGGGCTGGCCACTTTTCTTTCCCAGGGAAAAGGGCCGGTCTTTGTCTCCAGGGGCTGTGGCCCTGAGTGGCCGGCTGCCTGCAAAATATCCGAACGGACGAGGATATGTCCCAGACCCAACCTGCCCCCACCTCAAACCTGTGCTGCCCTGAAAGTCCTAAGGGAACCCTACAAACTGACATCAGGAACCTGGGCTGGCCACTTTTCTTTCCCAGGGAAAAGGGCCGGTCTTTGTCTCCAGGGGCTGTGGCCCTGAGTGGCCGGCTGCCTGCAAAATATCCGAACGGACGAGGATATGTCCCAGACCCAACCTGCCCCCACCTCAAACCTGTGCTGCCCTGAAAGTCCTAAGGGAACCCTACAAACTGACATCAGGAACCTGGGCTGGCCACTTTTCTTTCCCAGGGAAAAGGGCCGGTCTTTGTCTCCAGGGGCTGAGGCCCTGTGTGGCCCTGAGTGGCCGGCTGCCTGCAAAATATCCGAACGGACGAGGATATGTCCCAGACCCAACCTGCCCCCACCTCAAACCTGTGCTGCCCTGAAAGTCCTAAGGGAACCCTACAAACTGACATCAGGAACCTGGGCTGGCCACTTTTCTTTCCCAGGGAAAAGGGCCGGTCTTTGTCTCCAGGGGCTGTGGCCCTGAGTGGCCGGCTGCCTGCAAAATATCCGAACGGACGAGGATATGTCCCAGACCCAACCTGCCCCCACCTCAAACCTGTGCTGCCCTGAAAGTCCCAAGGGAACCCTACAAACTGACATCAGGAACCTGGGCTGGCCACTTTTCTTTCCCAGGGAAAAGGGCCGGTCTTTGTCTCCAGGGGCTGTGGCCCTGAGTGGCCGGCTGCCTGCAAAATATCCGAACGGACGAGGATATGTCCCAGACCCAACCTGCCCCCACCTCAAACCTGTGCTGCCCTGAAAGTCCTAAGGGAACCCTACAAACTGACATCAGGAACCTGGGCTGGCCACTTTTCTTTCCCAGGGAAAAGGGCCGGTCTTTGTCTCCAGGGGCTGTGGCCCTGAGTGGCCGGCTGCCTGCAAAATATCCGAACGGACGAGGATATGTCCCAGACCCAACCTGCCCCCACCTCAAACCTGTGCTGCCCTGAAAGTCCTAAGGGAACCCTACAAACTGACATCAGGAACCTGGGCTGGCCACTTTTCTTTCCCAGGGAAAAGGGCCGGTCTTTGTCTCCAGGGGCTGAGGCCCTGTGTGGCCCTGAGTGGCCGGCTGCCTGCAAAATATCCGAACGGACGAGGATATGTCCCAGACCCAACCTGCCCCCACCTCAAACCTGTGCTGCCCTGAAAGTCCTAAGGGAACCCTACAAACTGACATCAGGAACCTGGGCTGGCCACTTTTCTTTCCCAGGGAAAAGGGCCGGTCTTTGTCTCCAGGGGCTGTGGCCCTGAGTGGCCGGCTGCCTGCAAAATATCCGAACGGACGAGGATATGTCCCAGACCCAACCTGCCCCCACCTCAAACCTGTGCTGCCCTGAAAGTCCTAAGGGAACCCTACAAACTGACATCAGGAACCTGGGCTGGCCACTTTTCTTTCCCAGGGAAAAGGGCCGGTCTTTGTCTCCAGGGGCTGAGGCCCTGAGTGGCCCTGAGTGGCCGGCTGCCTGCAAAATATCCGAACGGACGAGGATATGTCCCAGACCCAACCTGCCCCCACCTCAAACCTGTGCTGCCCTGAAAGTCCTAAGGGAACCCTACAAACTGACATCAGGAACCTGGGCTGGCCACTTTTCTTTCCCAGGGAAAAGGGCCGGTCTTTGTCTCCAGGGGCTGTGGCCAAGAGTGGCCGGCTGCCTGCAAAATATCCGAACGGACGAGGATATGTCCCAGACCCAACCTGCCCCCACCTCAAACCTGTGCTGCCCTGAAAGTCCTAAGGGAACCCTACAAACTGACATCAGGAACCTGGGCTGGCCACTTTTCTTTCCCAGGGAAAAGGGCCGGTCTTTGTCTCCAGGGGCTGTGGCCCTGAGTGGCCGGCTGCCTGCAAAATATCCGAACGGACGAGGATATGTCCCAGACCCAACCTGCCCCCACCTCAAACCTGTGCTGCCCTGAAAGTCCCAAGGGAACCCTACAAACTGACATCAGGAACCTGGGCTGGCCACTTTTCTTTCCCAGGGAAAAGGGCCGGTCTTTGTCTCCAGGGGCTGTGGCCCTGAGTGGCCGGCTGCCTGCAAAATATCCGAACGGACGAGGATATGTCCCAGACCCAACCTGCCCCCACCTCAAACCTATGGCTGCCCTGAAAGTCCCAAGGGAACCCTACAAACTGACATCAGGAACCTGGGCTGGCCACTTTTCTTTCCCAGGGAAAAGGGCCGGTCTTTGTCTCCAGGGGCTGTGGCCCTGAGTGGCCGGCTGCCTGCAAAATAGCCGAACGGACGAGGATATGTCCCAGACCCAACCTGCCCCCACCTCAAACCTGTGCTGCCCTGAAAGTCCTAAGGGAACCCTACAAACTGACATCAGGAACCTGGGCTGGCCACTTTTCTTTCCCAGGGAAAAGGGCCGGTCTTTGTCTCCAGGGGCTGTGGCCAAGAGTGGCCGGCTGCCTGCAAAATATCCGAACGGACGAGGATATGTCCCAGACCCAACCTGCCCCCACCTCAAACCTGTGCTGCCCTGAAAGTCCTAAGGGAACCCTACAAACTGACATCAGGAACCTGGGCTGGCCACTTTTCTTTCCCAGGGAAAAGGGCCGGTCTTTGTCTCCAGGGGCTGTGGCCCTGAGTGGCCGGCTGCCTGCAAAATATCCGAACGGACGAGGATATGTCCCAGACCCAACCTGCCCCCACCTCAAACCTGTGCTGCCCTGAAAGTCCCAAGGGAACCCTACAAACTGACATCAGGAACCTGGGCTGGCCACTTTTCTTTCCCAGGGAAAAGGGCCGGTCTTTGTCTCCAGGGGCTGTGGCCCTGAGTGGCCGGCTGCCTGCAAAATATCCGAACGGACGAGGATATGTCCCAGACCCAACCTGCCCCCACCTCAAACCTATGGCTGCCCTGAAAGTCCCAAGGGAACCCTACAAACTGACATCAGGAACCTGGGCTGGCCACTTTTCTTTCCCAGGGAAAAGGGCCGGTCTTTGTCTCCAGGGGCTGTGGCCCTGAGTGGCCGGCTGCCTGCAAAATAGCCGAACGGACGAGGATATGTCCCAGACCCAACCTGCCCCCACCTCAAACCTGTGCTGCCCTGAAAGTCCTAAGGGAACCCTACAAACTGACATCAGGAACCTGGGCTGGCCACTTTTCTTTCCCAGGGAAAAGGGCCGGTCTTTGTCTCCAGGGGCTGTGGCCCTGAGTGGCCGGCTGCCTGCAAAATATCCGAACGGACGAGGATATGTCCCAGACCCAACCTGCCCCCACCTCAAACCTGTGCTGCCCTGAAAGTCCTAAGGGAACCCTACAAACTGACATCAGGAAGCTGGGCTGGCCACTTTTCTTTCCCAGGGAAAAGGGCCGGTCTTTGTCTCCAGGGGCTGTGGCCCTGAGTGGCCGGCTGCCTGCAAAATATCCGAACGGACGAGGATATGTCCCAGACCCAACCTGCCCCCACCTCAAACCTGTGCTGCCCTGACAGTCCCAAGGGAACCCTACAAACTGACATCAGGAACCTGGGCTGGCCACTTTTCTTTCCCAGGGAAAAGGGCCGGTCTTTGTCTCCAGGGGCTGTGGCCCTGAGTGGCCGGCTGCCTGCAAAATATCCGAACGGACGAGGATATGTCCCAGACCCAACCTGCCCCCACCTCAAACCTGTGCTGCCCTGAAAGTCCTAAGGGAACCCTACAAACTGACATCAGGAACCTGGGCTGGCCACTTTTCTTTCCCAGGGAAAAGGGCCGGTCTTTGTCTCCAGGGGCTGTGGCCGGCTGAGTGGCCCTGAGTGGCCGGCTGCCTGCAAAATATCCGAACGGACGAGGATATGTCCCAGACCCAACCTGCCCCCACCTCAAACCTGTGCTGCCCTGAAAGTCCTAAGGGAACCCTACAAACTGACATCAGGAACCTGGGCTGGCCACTTGTCTTTCCCAGGGAAAAGGGCCGGTCTTTGTCTCCAGGGACTGTGGCCGGCTGAGTGGCCCTGAGTGGCCGGCTGCCTGCAAAATATCCGAACGGACGAGGATATGTCCCAGACCCAACCTGCCCCCACCTCAAACCTGTGCTGCCCTGAAAGTCCCAAGGGAACCCTACAAACTGACATCAGGAACCTGGGCTGGCCACTTTTCTTTCCCAGGGAAAAGGGCCGGTCTTTGTCTCCAGGGGCTGTGGCCCTGAGTGGCCGGCTGCCTGCAAAATATCCGAACGGACGAGGATATGTCCCAGACCCAACCTGCCCCCACCTCAAACCTGTGCTGCCCTGAAAGTCCTAAGGGAACCCTACAAACTGACATCAGGAACCTGGGCTGGCCACTTTTCTTTCCCAGGGAAAAGGGCCGGTCTTTGTCTCCAGGGGCTGTGGCCGGCTGAGTGGCCCTGAGTGGCCGGCTGCCTGCAAAATATCCGAACGGACGAGGATATGTCCCAGACCCAACCTGCCCCCACCTCAAACCTGTGCTGCCCTGAAAGTCCCAAGGGAACCCTACAAACTGACATCAGGAACCTGGGCTGGCCACTTTTCTTTCCCAGGGAAAAGGGCCGGTCTTTGTCTCCAGGGGCTGTGGCCCTGAGTGGCCGGCTGCCTGCAAAATATCCGAACGGACGAGGATATGTCCCAGACCCAACCTGCCCCCACCTCAAACCTGTGCTGCCCTGAAAGTCCTAAGGGAACCCTACAAACTGACATCAGGAACCTGGGCTGGCCACTTTTCTTTCCCAGGGAAAAGGGCCGGTCTTTGTCTCCAGGGGCTGTGGCCCTGAGTGGCCGGCTGCCTGCAAAATATCCGAACGGACGAGGATATGTCCCAGACCCAACCTGCCCCCACCTCAAACCTGTGCTGCCCTGAAAGTCCTAAGGGAACCCTACAAACTGACATCAGGAAGCTGGGCTGGCCACTTTTCTTTCCCAGGGAAAAGGGCCGGTCTTTGTCTCCAGGGGCTGAGGCCCTGTGTGGCCCTGAGTGGCCGGCTGCCTGCAAAATATCCGAACGGACGAGGATATGTCCCAGACCCAACCTGCCCCCACCTCAAACCTGTGCTGCCCTGAAAGTCCTAAGGGAACCCTACAAACTGACATCAGGAACCTGGGCTGGCCACTTTTCTTTCCCAGGGAAAAGGGCCGGTCTTTGTCTCCAGGGGCTGTGGCCGGCTGAGTGGCCCTGAGTGGCCGGCTGCCTGCAAAATATCCGAACGGACGAGGATATGTCCCAGACCCAACCTGCCCCCACCTCAAACCTGTGCTGCCCTGAAAGTCCTAAGGGAACCCTACAAACTGACATCAGGAACCTGGGCTGGCCACTTGTCTTTCCCAGGGAAAAGGGCCGGTCTTTGTCTCCAGGGACTGTGGCCGGCTGAGTGGCCCTGAGTGGCCGGCTGCCTGCAAAATATCCGAACGGACGAGGATATGTCCCAGACCCAACCTGCCCCCACCTCAAACCTGTGCTGCCCTGAAAGTCCCAAGGGAACCCTACAAACTGACATCAGGAACCTGGGCTGGCCACTTTTCTTTCCCAGGGAAAAGGGCCGGTCTTTGTCTCCAGGGGCTGTGGCCCTGAGTGGCCGGCTGCCTGCAAAATATCCGAACGGACGAGGATATGTCCCAGACCCAACCTGCCCCCACCTCAAACCTGTGCTGCCCTGAAAGTCCTAAGGGAACCCTACAAACTGACATCAGGAAGCTGGGCTGGCCACTTTTCTTTCCCAGGGAAAAGGGCCGGTCTTTGTCTCCAGGGGCTGAGGCCCTGTGTGGCCCTGAGTGGCCGGCTGCCTGCAAAATATCCGAACGGACGAGGATATGTCCCAGACCCAACCTGCCCCCACCTCAAACCTGTGCTGCCCTGAAAGTCCTAAGGGAACCCTACAAACTGACATCAGGAACCTGGGCTGGCCACTTTTCTTTCCCAGGGAAAAGGGCCGGTCTTTGTCTCCAGGGGCTGTGGCCGGCTGAGTGGCCCTGAGTGGCCGGCTGCCTGCAAAATATCCGAACGGACGAGGATATGTCCCAGACCCAACCTGCCCCCACCTCAAACCTGTGCTGCCCTGACAGTCCCAAGAGAACCCTACAAACTGACATCAGGAACCTGGGCTGGCCACTTTTCTTTCCCAGGGAAAAGGGCCGGTCTTTGTCTCCAGGGGCTGTGGCCCTGAGTGGCCGGCTGCCTGCAAAATATCCGAACGGACGAGGATATGTCCCAGACCCAACCTGCCCCCACCTCAAACCTGTGCTGCCCTGACAGTCCCAAGGGAACCCTACAATCTGACATCAGGAACCTGGGCTGGCCACTTTTCTTTCCCAGGGAAAAGGGCCGGTCTTTGTCTCCAGGGGCTGTGGCCCTGAGTGGCCGGCTGCCTGCAAAATATCCGAACGGACGAGGATATGTCCCAGACCCAACCTGCCCCCACCTCAAACCTGTGCTGCCCTGAAAGTCCTAAGGGAACCCTACAAACTGACATCAGGAAGCTGGGCTGGCCACTTTTCTTTCCCAGGGAAAAGGGCCGGTCTTTGTCTCCAGGGGCTGTGGCCCTGAGTGGCCGGCTGCCTGCAAAATAGCCGAACGGACGAGGATATGTCCCAGACCCAACCTGCCCCCACCTCAAACCTGTGCTGCCCTGAAAGTCCTAAGGGAACCCTACAAACTGACATCAGGAACCTGGGCTGGCCACTTTTCTTTCCCAGGGAAAAGGGCCGGTCTTTGTCTCCAGGGGCTGTGGCCGGCTGAGTGGCCCTGAGTGGCCGGCTGCCTGCAAAATATCTGAACGGACGAGGATATGTCCCAGACCCAACCTGCCCCCACCTCAAACCTGTGCTGCCCTGAAAGTCCCAAGGGAACCCTACAAACTGACATCAGGAACCTGGGCTGGCCACTTTTCTTTCCCAGGGAAAAGGGCCGGTCTTTGTCTCCAGGGGCTGTGGCCCTGAGTGGCCGGCTGCCTGCAAAATATCCGAACGGACGAGGATATGTCCCAGACCCAACCTGCCCCCACCTCAAACCTGTGCTGCCCTGAAAGTCCTAAGGGAACCCTACAAACTGACATCAGGAACCTGGGCTGGCCACTTTTCTTTCCCAGGGAAAAGGGCCGGTCTTTGTCTCCAGGGGCTGTGGCCCTGAGTGGCCGGCTGCCTGCAAAATATCCGAACGGACGAGGATATGTCCCAGACCCAACCTGCCCCCACCTCAAACCTGTGCTGCCCTGAAAGTCCTAAGGGAACCCTACAAACTGACATCAGGAACCTGGGCTGGCCACTTTTCTTTCCCAGGGAAAAGGGCCGGTCTTTGTCTCCAGGGGCTGAGGCCCTGTGTGGCCCTGAGTGGCCGGCTGCCTGCAAAATATCCGAACGGACGAGGATATGTCCCAGACCCAACCTGCCCCCACCTCAAACCTGTGCTGCCCTGAAAGTCCTAAGGGAACCCTACAAACTGACATCAGGAACCTGGGCTGGCCACTTTTCTTTCCCAGGGAAAAGGGCCGGTCTTTGTCTCCAGGGGCTGAGGCCCTGAGTGGCCCTGAGTGGCCGGCTGCCTGCAAAATATCCGAACGGACGAGGATATGTCCCAGACCCAACCTGCCCCCACCTCAAACCTGTGCTGCCCTGAAAGCCCCAAGGGAACCCTACAAACTGACATCAGGAACCTGGGCTGGCCACTTTTCTTTCCCAGGGAAAAGGGCCGGTCTTTGTCTCCAGGGGCTGTGGCCAAGAGTGGCCGGCTGCCTGCAAAATATCCGAACGGACGAGGATATGTCCCAGACCCAACCTGCCCCCACCTCAAACCTGTGCTGCCCTGAAAGTCCTAAGGGAACCCTACAAACTGACATCAGGAACCTGGGCTGGCCACTTTTCTTTCCCAGGGAAAAGGGCCGGTCTTTGTCTCCAGGGGCTGTGGCCCTGAGTGGCCGGCTGCCTGCAAAATATCCGAACGGACGAGGATATGTCCCAGACCCAACCTGCCCCCACCTCAAACCTGTGCTGCCCTGAAAGTCCCAAGGGAACCCTACAAACTGACATCAGGAACCTGGGCTGGCCACTTTTCTTTCCCAGGGAAAAGGGCCGGTCTTTGTCTCCAGGGGCTGTGGCCCTGAGTGGCCGGCTGCCTGCAAAATATCCGAACGGACGAGGATATGTCCCAGACCCAACCTGCCCCCACCTCAAACCTGTGCTGCCCTGAAAGTCCTAAGGGAACCCTACAAACTGACATCAGGAACCTGGGCTGGCCACTTTTCTTTCCCAGGGAAAAGGGCCGGTCTTTGTCTCCAGGGGCTGTGGCCCTGAGTGGCCGGCTGCCTGCAAAATATCCGAACGGACGAGGATATGTCCCAGACCCAACCTGCCCCCACCTCAAACCTGTGCTGCCCTGAAAGTCCTAAGGGAACCCTACAAACTGACATCAGGAACCTGGGCTGGCCACTTTTCTTTCCCAGGGAAAAGGGCCGGTCTTTGTCTCCAGGGGCTGTGGCCCTGTGTGGCCCTGAGTGGCCGGCTGCCTGCAAAATATCCGAACGGACGAGGATATGTCCCAGACCCAACCTGCCCCCACCTCAAACCTGTGCTGCCCTGAAAGTCCTAAGGGAACCCTACAAACTGACATCAGGAACCTGGGCTGGCCACTTTTCTTTCCCAGGGAAAAGGGCCGGTCTTTGTCTCCAGGGGCTGTGGCCCTGAGTGGCCGGCTGCCTGCAAAATATCCGAACGGACGAGGATATGTCCCAGACCCAACCTGCCCCCACCTCAAACCTGTGCTGCCCTGACAGTCCCAAGGGAACCCTACAAACTGACATCAGGAACCTGGGCTGGCCACTTGTCTTTCCCAGGGAAAAGGGCCGGTCTTTGTCTCCAGGGACTGTGGCCGGCTGAGTGGCCCTGAGTGGCCGGCTGCCTGCAAAATATCCGAACGGACGAGGATATGTCCCAGACCCAACCTGCCCCCACCTCAAACCTGTGCTGCCCTGAAAGTCCCATGGGAACCCTACAAACTGACATCAGGAACCTGGGCTGGCCACTTTTCTTTCCCAGGGAAAAGGGCCGGTCTTTGTCTCCAGGGGCTGTGGCCCTGAGTGGCCGGCTGCCTGCAAAATATCCGAACGGACGAGGATATGTCCCAGACCCAACCTGCCCCCACCTCAAACCTGTGCTGCCCTGAAAGTCCTAAGGGAACCCTACAAACTGACATCAGGAACCTGGGCTGGCCACTTTTCTTTCCCAGGGAAAAGGGCCGGTCTTTGTCTCCAGGGGCTGTGGCCGGCTGAGTGGCCCTGAGTGGCCGGCTGCCTGCAAAATATCCGAACGGACGAGGATATGTCCCAGACCCAACCTGCCCCCACCTCAAACCTGTGCTGCCCTGAAAGTCCCAAGGGAACCCTACAAACTGACATCAGGAACCTGGGCTGGCCACTTTTCTTTCCCAGGGAAAAGGGCCGGTCTTTGTCTCCAGGGGCTGTGGCCCTGAGTGGCCGGCTGCCTGCAAAATATCCGAACGGACGAGGATATGTCCCAGACCCAACCTGCCCCCACCTCAAACCTGTGCTGCCCTGAAAGTCCTAAGGGAACCCTACAAACTGACATCAGGAACCTGGGCTGGCCACTTTTCTTTCCCAGGGAAAAGGGCCGGTCTTTGTCTCCAGGGGCTGTGGCCCTGAGTGGCCGGCTGCCTGCAAAATATCCGAACGGACGAGGATATGTCCCAGACCCAACCTGCCCCCACCTCAAACCTGTGCTGCCCTGAAAGTCCTAAGGGAACCCTACAAACTGACATCAGGAAGCTGGGCTGGCCACTTTTCTTTCCCAGGGAAAAGGGCCGGTCTTTGTCTCCAGGGGCTGAGGCCCTGTGTGGCCCTGAGTGGCCGGCTGCCTGCAAAATATCCGAACGGACGAGGATATGTCCCAGACCCAACCTGCCCCCACCTCAAACCTGTGCTGCCTGAAAGTCCTAAGGGAACCCTACAAACTGACATCAGGAACCTGGGCTGGCCACTTTTCTTTCCCAGGGAAAAGGGCCGGTCTTTGTCTCCAGGGGCTGTGGCCGGCTGAGTGGCCCTGAGTGGCCGGCTGCCTGCAAAATATCCGAACGGACGAGGATATGTCCCAGACCCAACCTGCCCCCACCTCAAACCTGTGCTGCCCTGAAAGTCCTAAGGGAACCCTACAAACTGACATCAGGAACCTGGGCTGGCCACTTGTCTTTCCCAGGGAAAAGGGCCGGTCTTTGTCTCCAGGGACTGTGGCCGGCTGAGTGGCCCTGAGTGGCCGGCTGCCTGCAAAATATCCGAACGGACGAGGATATGTCCCAGACCCAACCTGCCCCCACCTCAAACCTGTGCTGCCCTGAAAGTCCCAAGGGAACCCTACAAACTGACATCAGGAACCTGGGCTGGCCACTTTTCTTTCCCAGGGAAAAGGGCGGTCTTTGTCTCCAGGGGCTGTGGCCCTGAGTGGCCGGCTGCCTGCAAAATATCCGAACGGACGAGGATATGTCCCAGACCCAACCTGCCCCCACCTCAAACCTGTGCTGCCCTGAAAGTCCTAAGGGAACCCTACAAACTGACATCAGGAACCTGGGGCTGGCCACTTTTCTTTCCCAGGGAAAAGGGCCGGTCTTTGTCTCCAGGGGCTGTGGCCGGCTGAGTGGCCCTGAGTGGCCGGCTGCCTGCAAAATATCCGAACGGACGAGGATATGTCCCAGACCCAACCTGCCCCCACCTCAAACCTGTGCTGCCCTGAAAGTCCCAAGGGAACCCTACAAACTGACATCAGGAACCTGGGCTGGCCACTTTTCTTTCCCAGGGAAAAGGGCCGGTCTTTGTCTCCAGGGGCTGTGGCCCTGAGTGGCCGGCTGCCTGCAAAATATCCGAACGGACGAGGATATGTCCCAGACCCAACCTGCCCCCACCTCAAACCTGTGCTGCCCTGAAAGTCCTAAGGGAACCCTACAAACTGACATCAGGAAGCTGGGCTGGCCACTTTTCTTTCCCAGGGAAAAGGGCCGGTCTTTGTCTCCAGGGGCTGAGGCCCTGTGTGGCCCTGAGTGGCCGGCTGCCTGCAAAATATCCGAACGGACGAGGATATGTCCCAGACCCAACCTGCCCCCACCTCAAACCTGTGCTGCCCTGAAAGTCCTAAGGGAACCCTACAAACTGACATCAGGAACCTGGGCTGGCCACTTTTCTTTCCCAGGGAAAAGGGCCGGTCTTTGTCTCCAGGGGCTGTGCCGGCTGAGTGGCCCTGAGTGGCCGGCTGCCTGCAAAATATCCGAACGGACGAGGATATGTCCCAGACCCAACCTGCCCCCACCTCAAACCTGTGCTGCCCTGACAGTCCCCAAGGGAACCCTACAAACTGACATCAGGAACCTGGGCTGGCCACTTTTCTTTCCCAGGGAAAAGGGCCGGTCTTTGTCTCCAGGGGCTGTGGCCCTGAGTGGCCGGCTGCCTGCAAAATATCCGAACGGACGAGGATATGTCCCAGACCCAACCTGCCCCCACCTCAAACCTGTGCTGCCCTGACAGTCCCAAGGGAACCCTACAATCTGACATCAGGAACCTGGGCTGGCCACTTTTCTTTCCCAGGGAAAAGGGCCGGTCTTTGTCTCCAGGGGCTGTGGCCCTGAGTGGCCGGCTGCCTGCAAAATATCCGAACGGACGAGGATATGTCCCAGACCCAACCTGCCCCCACCTCAAACCTGTGCTGCCCTGAAAGTCCTAAGGGAACCCTACAAACTGACATCAGGAAGCTGGGCTGGCCACTTTTCTTTCCAGGGAAAAGGGCCGGTCTTTGTCTCCAGGGGCTGTGGCCCTGAGTGGCCGGCTGCCTGCAAAATATCCGAACGGACGAGGATATGTCCCAGACCCAACCTGCCCCCACCTCAAACCTGTGCTGCCCTGAAAGTCCTAAGGGAACCCTACAAACTGACATCAGGAACCTGGGCTGGCCACTTTTCTTTCCCAGGGAAAAGGGCCGGTCTTTGTCTCCAGGGGCTGTGGCCGGCTGAGTGGCCCTGAGTGGCCGGCTGCCTGCAAAATATCTGAACGGACGAGGATATGTCCCAGACCCAACCTGCCCCCACCTCAAACCTGTGCTGCCCTGAAAGTCCCAAGGGAACCCTACAAACTGACATCAGGAACCTGGGCTGGCCACTTTTCTTTCCCAGGGAAAAGGGCCGGTCCTTTGTCTCCAGGGGCTGTGGCCCTGAGTGGCCGGCTGCCTGCAAAATATCCGAACGGACGAGGATATGTCCCAGACCCAACCTGCCCCCACCTCAAACCTGTGCTGCCCTGAAAGTCCTAAGGGAACCCTACAAACTGACATCAGGAACCTGGGCTGGCCACTTTTCTTTCCCAGGGAAAAGGGCGGTCTTTGTCTCCAGGGGCTGTGGCCCTGAGTGGCCGGCTGCCTGCAAAATATCCGAACGGACGAGGATATGTCCCAGACCCAACCTGCCCCCACCTCAAACCTGTGCTGCCCTGAAAGTCCTAAGGGAACCCTACAAACTGACATCAGGAACCTGGGCTGGCCACTTTTCTTTCCCAGGAAAAGGGCCGGTCTTTGTCTCCAGGGGCTGAGGCCCTGTGTGGCCCTGAGTGGCCGGCTGCCTGCAAAATATCCGAACGGACGAGGATATGTCCCAGACCCAACCTGCCCCCACCTCAAACCTGTGCTGCCCTGAAAGTCCTAAGGGAACCCTACAAACTGACATCAGGAACCTGGGCTGGCCACTTTTCTTTCCCAGGGAAAAGGGCCGGTCTTTGTCTCCAGGGGCTGAGGCCCTGAGTGGCCCTGAGTGGCCGGCTGCCTGCAAATATCCGAACGGACGAGGATATGTCCCAGACCCAACCTGCCCCCACCTCAAACCTGTGCTGCCCTGAAAGCCCCAAGGGAACCCTACAAACTGACATCAGGAACCTGGCTGGCCACTTTTCTTTCCCAGGGAAAAGGGCCGGTCTTTGTCTCCAGGGGCTGTGGCCAAGAGTGGCCGGCTGCCTGCAAAATATCCGAACGGACGAGGATATGTCCCAGACCCAACCTGCCCCCACCTCAAACCTGTGCTGCCCTGAAAGTCCTAAGGGAACCCTACAAACTGACATCAGGAACCTGGGCTGGCCACTTTTCTTTCCCAGGGAAAAGGGCCGGTCTTTGTCTCCAGGGGCTGTGGCCCTGAGTGGCCGGCTGCCTGCAAAATATCCGAACGGACGAGGATATGTCCCAGACCCAACCTGCCCCCACCTCAAACCTGTGCTGCCCTGAAAGTCCCAAGGGCTACAAACTGACATCAGGAACCTGGGCTGGCCACTTTTCTTTCCCAGGGAAAAGGGCCGGTCTTTGTCTCCAGGGGCTGTGGCCCTGAGTGGCCGGCTGCCTGCAAAATATCCGAACGGACGAGGATATGTCCCAGACCCAACCTGCCCCCACCTCAAACCTGTGCTGCCCTGAAAGTCCTAAGGGAACCCTACAAACTGACATCAGGAACCTGGGCTGGCCACTTTTCTTTCCCAGGGAAAAGGGCCGGTCTTTGTCTCCAGGGGCTGTGGCCCTGAGTGGCCGGCTGCCTGCAAAATATCCGAACGGACGAGGATATGTCCCAGACCCAACCTGCCCCCACCTCAAACCTGTGCTGCCCTGAAAGTCCTAAGGGAACCCTACAAACTGACATCAGGAACCTGGGCTGGCCACTTTTCTTTCCCAGGGAAAAGGGCCGGTCTTTGTCTCCAGGGGCTGTGGCCCTGAGTGGCCGGCTGCCTGCAAAATATCCGAACGGACGAGGATATGTCCCAGACCCAACCTGCCCCCACCTCAAACCTGTGCTGCCCTGAAAGTCCTAAGGGAACCCTACAAACTGACATCAGGAACCTGGGCTGGCCACTTTTCTTTCCCAGGGAAAAGGGCCGGTCTTTGTCTCCAGGGGCTGTGGCCCTGAGTGGCCGGCTGCCTGCAAAATATCCGAACGGACGAGGATATGTCCCAGACCCAACCTGCCCCCACCTCAAACCTGTGCTGCCCTGACAGTCCCAAGGGAACCCTACAAACTGACATCAGGAACCTGGGCTGGCCACTTTTCTTTCCCAGGGAAAAGGGCCGGTCTTTGTCTCCAGGGGCTGTGGCCCTGAGTGGCCGGCTGCCTGCAAAATATCCGAACGGACGAGGATATGTCCCAGACCCAACCTGCCCCCACCTCAAACCTGTGCTGCCCTGAAAGTCCTAAGGGACCCTACAAACTGACATCAGGAACCTGGGCTGGCCACTTTTCTTTCCCAGGGAAAAGGGCCGGTCTTTGTCTCCAGGGGCTGTGGCCGGCTGAGTGGCCCTGAGTGGCCGGCTGCCTGCAAAATATCCGAACGGACGAGGATATGTCCCAGACCCAACCTGCCCCCACCTCAAACCTGTGCTGCCCTGAAAGTCCTAAGGGAACCCTACAAACTGACATCAGGAACCTGGGCTGGCCACTTTTCTTTCCAGGGAAAAGGGCCGGTCTTTGTCTCCAGGGGCTGTGGCCGGCTGAGTGGCCCTGAGTGGCCGGCTGCCTGCAAAATATCCGAACGGACGAGGATATGTCCCAGACCCAACCTGCCCCCACCTCAAACCTGTGCTGCCCTGACAGTCCCAAGAGAACCCTACAAACTGACATCAGGAACCTGGGCTGGCCACTTTTCTTTCCCAGGGAAAAGGGCCGGTCTTTGTCTCCAGGGGCTGTGGCCCTGAGTGGCCGGCTGCCTGCAAAATATCCGAACGGACGAGGATATGTCCCAGACCCAACCTGCCCCCACCTCAAACCTGTGCTGCCCTGACAGTCCCAAGGGAACCCTACAATCTGACATCAGGAACCTGGGCTGGCCACTTTTCTTTCCCAGGGAAAAGGGCCGGTCTTTGTCTCCAGGGGCTGTGGCCCTGAGTGGCCGGCTGCCTGCAAAATATCCGAACGGACGAGGATATGTCCCAGACCCAACCTGCCCCCACCTCAAACCTGTGCTGCCCTGAAAGTCCTAAGGGAACCCTACAAACTGACATCAGGAAGCTGGGCTGGCCACTTTTCTTTCCCAGGGAAAAGGGCCGGTCTTTGTCTCCAGGGGCTGTGGCCCTGAGTGGCTGGCTGCCTGCAAAATAGCCGAACGGACGAGGATATGTCCCAGACCCAACCTGCCCCCACCTCAAACCTGTGCTGCCCTGAAAGTCCTAAGGGAACCCTACAAACTGACATCAGGAACCTGGGCTGGCCACTTTTCTTTCCCAGGGAAAAGGGCCGGTCTTTGTCTCCAGGGGCTGTGGCCGGCTGAGTGGCCCTGAGTGGCCGGCTGCCTGCAAAATATCTGAACGGACGAGGATATGTCCCAGACCCAACCTGCCCCCACCTCAAACCTGTGCTGCCCTGAAAGTCCCAAGGGAACCCTACAAACTGACATCAGGAACCTGGGCTGGCCACTTTTCTTTCCCAGGGAAAAGGGCCGGTCTTTGTCTCCAGGGGCTGTGGCCCTGAGTGGCCGGCTGCCTGCAAAATATCCGAACGGACGAGGATATGTCCCAGACCCAACCTGCCCCCACCGCAAACCTGTGCTGCCCTGAAAGTCCTAAGGGAACCCTACAAACTGACATCAGGAACCTGGGCTGGCCACTTTTCTTTCCCAGGGAAAAGGGCCGGTCTTTGTCTCCAGGGGCTGTGGCCCTGAGTGGCCGGCTGCCTGCAAAATATCCGAACGGACGAGGATATGTCCCAGACCCAACCTGCCCCCACCTCAAACCTGTGCTGCCCTGAAAGTCCTAAGGGAACCCTACAAACTGACATCAGGAACCTGGGCTGGCCACTTGTCTTTCCCAGGGAAAAGGGCCGGTCTTTGTCTCCAGGGGCTGTGGCCGGCTGAGTGGCCCTGAGTGGCCGGCTGCCTGCAAAATATCCGAACGGACGAGGATATGTCCCAGACCCAACCTGCCCCCACCTCAAACCTGTGCTGCCCTGAAAGTCCTAAGGGAACCCTACAAACTGACATCAGGAACCTGGGCTGGCCACTTTTCTTTCCCAGGGAAAAGGGCCGGTCTTTGTCTCCAGGGGCTGTTGCCCTGAGTGGCCGGCTGCCTGCAAAATATCCGAACGGACGAGGATATGTCCCAGACCCAACCTGCCCCCACCTCAAACCTGTGCTGCCCTGAAAGTCCCAAGGGAACCCTACAAACTGACATCAGGAACCTGGGCTGGCCACTTTTCTTTCCCAGGGAAAAGGGCCGGTCTTTGTCTCCAGGGGCTGTGGCCCTGAGTGGCCGGCTGCCTGCAAAATATCCGAACGGACGAGGATATGTCCCAGACCCAACCTGCCCCCACCTCAAACCTATGGCTGCCCTGAAAGTCCCAAGGGAACCCTACAAACTGACATCAGGAACCTGGGCTGGCCACTTTTCTTTCCCAGGGAAAAGGGCCGGTCTTTGTCTCCAGGGGCTGTGGCCCTGAGTGGCCGGCTGCCTGCAAAATAGCCGAACGGACGAGGATATGTCCCAGACCCAACCTGCCCCCACCTCAAACCTGTGCTGCCCTGAAAGTCCTAAGGGAACCCTACAAACTGACATCAGGAACCTGGGCTGGCCACTTTTCTTTCCCAGGGAAAAGGGCCGGTCTTTGTCTCCAGGGGCTGTGGCCCTGAGTGGCCGGCTGCCTGCAAAATATCCGAACGGACGAGGATATGTCCCAGACCCAACCTGCCCCCACCTCAAACCTGTGCTGCCCTGAAAGTCCTAAGGGAACCCTACAAACTGACATCAGGAAGCTGGGCTGGCCACTTTTCTTTCCCAGGGAAAAGGGCCGGTCTTTGTCTCCAGGGGCTGTGGCCCTGAGTGGCCGGCTGCCTGCAAAATATCCGAACGGACGAGGATATGTCCCAGACCCAACCTGCCCCCACCTCAAACCTGTGCTGCCCTGACAGTCCCAAGGGAACCCTACAAACTGACATCAGGAACCTGGGCTGGCCACTTTTCTTTCCCAGGGAAAAGGGCCGGTCTTTGTCTCCAGGGGCTGTGGCCCTGAGTGGCCGGCTGCCTGCAAAATATCCGAACGGACGAGGATATGTCCCAGACCCAACCTGCCCCCACCTCAAACCTGTGCTGCCCTGAAAGTCCTAAGGGAACCCTACAAACTGACATCAGGAACCTGGGCTGGCCACTTTTCTTTCCCAGGGAAAAGGGCCGGTCTTTGTCTCCAGGGGCTGTGGCCGGCTGAGTGGCCCTGAGTGGCCGGCTGCCTGCAAAATATCCGAACGGACGAGGATATGTCCCAGACCCAACCTGCCCCCACCTCAAACCTGTGCTGCCCTGAAAGTCCTAAGGGAACCCTACAAACTGACATCAGGAACCTGGGCTGGCCACTTGTCTTTCCCAGGGAAAAGGGCCGGTCTTTGTCTCCAGGGACTGTGGCCGGCTGAGTGGCCCTGAGTGGCCGGCTGCCTGCAAAATATCCGAACGGACGAGGATATGTCCCAGACCCAACCTGCCCCCACCTCAAACCTGTGCTGCCCTGAAAGTCCCAAGGGAACCCTACAAACTGACATCAGGAACCTGGGCTGGCCACTTTTCTTTCCCAGGGAAAAGGGCCGGTCTTTGTCTCCAGGGGCTGTGGCCCTGAGTGGCCGGCTGCCTGCAAAATATCCGAACGGACGAGGATATGTCCCAGACCCAACCTGCCCCCACCTCAAACCTGTGCTGCCCTGAAAGTCCTAAGGGAACCCTACAAACTGACATCAGGAACCTGGGCTGGCCACTTTTCTTTCCCAGGGAAAAGGGCCGGTCTTTGTCTCCAGGGGCTGAGGCCCTGTGTGGCCCTGAGTGGCCGGCTGCCTGCAAAATATCCGAACGGACGAGGATATGTCCCAGACCCAACCTGCCCCCACCTCAAACCTGTGCTGCCCTGACAGTCCCAAGGGAACCCTACAATCTGACATCAGGAACCTGGGCTGGCCACTTTTCTTTCCCAGGGAAAAGGGCCGGTCTTTGTCTCCAGGGGCTGTGGCCCTGAGTGGCCGGCTGCCTGCAAAATATCCGAACGGACGAGGATATGTCCCAGACCCAACCTGCCCCCACCTCAAACCTGTGCTGCCCTGAAAGTCCTAAGGGAACCCTACAAACTGACATCAGGAAGCTGGGCTGGCCACTTTTCTTTCCCAGGGAAAAGGGCCGGTCTTTGTCTCCAGGGGCTGTGGCCCTGAGTGGCCGGCTGCCTGCAAAATATCCGAACGGACGAGGATATGTCCCAGACCCAACCTGCCCCCACCTCAAACCTGTGCTGCCCTGAAAGTCCTAAGGGAACCCTACAAACTGACATCAGGAACCTGGGCTGGCCACTTTTCTTTCCCAGGGAAAAGGGCCGGTCTTTGTCTCCAGGGGCTGTGGCCGGCTGAGTGGCCCTGAGTGGCCGGCTGCCTGCAAAATATCTGAACGGACGAGGATATGTCCCAGACCCAACCTGCCCCCACCTCAAACCTGTGCTGCCCTGAAAGTCCCAAGGGAACCCTACAAACTGACATCAGGAACCTGGGCTGGCCACTTTTCTTTCCCAGGGAAAAGGGCCGGTCTTTGTCTCCAGGGGCTGTGGCCCTGAGTGGCCGGCTGCCTGCAAAATATCCGAACGGACGAGGATATGTCCCAGACCCAACCTGCCCCCACCTCAAACCTGTGCTGCCCTGAAAGTCCTAAGGGAACCCTACAAACTGACATCAGGAACCTGGGCTGGCCACTTTTCTTTCCCAGGGAAAAGGGCCGGTCTTTGTCTCCAGGGGCTGTGGCCCTGAGTGGCCGGCTGCCTGCAAAATATCCGAACGGACGAGGATATGTCCCAGACCCAACCTGCCCCCACCTCAAACCTGTGCTGCCCTGAAAGTCCTAAGGGAACCCTACAAACTGACATCAGGAACCTGGGCTGGCCACTTTTCTTTCCCAGGGAAAAGGGCCGGTCTTTGTCTCCAGGGGCTGAGGCCCTGTGTGGCCCTGAGTGGCCGGCTGCCTGCAAAATATCCGAACGGACGAGGATATGTCCCAGACCCAACCTGCCCCCACCTCAAACCTGTGCTGCCCTGAAAGTCCTAAGGGAACCCTACAAACTGACATCAGGAACCTGGGCTGGCCACTTGTCTTTCCCAGGGAAAAGGGCCGGTCTTTGTCTCCAGGGACTGTGGCCGGCTGAGTGGCCCTGAGTGGCCGGCTGCCTGCAAAATATCCGAACGGACGAGGATATGTCCCAGACCCAACCTGCCCCCACCTCAAACCTGTGCTGCCCTGAAAGTCCCAAGGGAACCCTACAAACTGACATCAGGAACCTGGGCTGGCCACTTTTCTTTCCCAGGGAAAAGGGCCGGTCTTTGTCTCCAGGGGCTGTGGCCGGCTGAGTGGCCCTGAGTGGCCGGCTGCCTGCAAAATATCCGAACGGACGAGGATATGTCCCAGACCCAACCTGCCCCCACCTCAAACCTGTGCTGCCCTGAAAGTCCCAAGGGAACCCTACAAACTGACATCAGGAACCTGGGCTGGCCACTTTTCTTTCCCAGGGAAAAGGGCCGGTCTTTGTCTCCAGGGGCTGTGGCCCTGAGTGGCCGGCTGCCTGCAAAATATCCGAACGGACGAGGATATGTCCCAGACCCAACCTGCCCCCACCTCAAACCTGTGCTGCCCTGAAAGTCCTAAGGGAACCCTACAAACTGACATCAGGAACCTGGGCTGGCCACTTTTCTTTCCCAGGGAAAAGGGCCGGTCTTTGTCTCCAGGGGCTGTGGCCCTGAGTGGCCGGCTGCCTGCAAAATATCCGAACGGACGAGGATATGTCCCAGACCCAACCTGCCCCCACCTCAAACCTGTGCTGCCCTGAAAGTCCTAAGGGAACCCTACAAACTGACATCAGGAAGCTGGGCTGGCCACTTTTCTTTCCCAGGGAAAAGGGCCGGTCTTTGTCTCCAGGGGCTGAGGCCCTGTGTGGCCCTGAGTGGCCGGCTGCCTGCAAAATATCCGAACGGACGAGGATATGTCCCAGACCCAACCTGCCCCCACCTCAAACCTGTGCTGCCCTGAAAGTCCTAAGGGAACCCTACAAACTGACATCAGGAACCTGGGCTGGCCACTTTTCTTTCCCAGGGAAAAGGGCCGGTCTTTGTCTCCAGGGGCTGTGGCCGGCTGAGTGGCCCTGAGTGGCCGGCTGCCTGCAAAATATCCGAACGGACGAGGATATGTCCCAGACCCAACCTGCCCCCACCTCAAACCTGTGCTGCCCTGACAGTCCCAAGAGAACCCTACAAACTGACATCAGGAACCTGGGCTGGCCACTTTTCTTTCCCAGGGAAAAGGGCCGGTCTTTGTCTCCAGGGGCTGTGGCCCTGAGTGGCCGGCTGCCTGCAAAATATCCGAACGGACGAGGATATGTCCCAGACCCAACCTGCCCCCACCTCAAACCTGTGCTGCCCTGACAGTCCCAAGGGAACCCTACAATCTGACATCAGGAACCTGGGCTGGCCACTTTTCTTTCCCAGGGAAAAGGGCCGGTCTTTGTCTCCAGGGGCTGTGGCCCTGAGTGGCCGGCTGCCTGCAAAATATCCGAACGGACGAGGATATGTCCCAGACCCAACCTGCCCCCACCTCAAACCTGTGCTGCCCTGAAAGTCCTAAGGGAACCCTACAAACTGACATCAGGAAGCTGGGCTGGCCACTTTTCTTTCCCAGGGAAAAGGGCCGGTCTTTGTCTCCAGGGGCTGTGGCCCTGAGTGGCCGGCTGCCTGCAAAATATCCGAACGGACGAGGATATGTCCCAGACCCAACCTGCCCCCACCTCAAACCTGTGCTGCCCTGAAAGTCCTAAGGGAACCCTACAAACTGACATCAGGAACCTGGGCTGGCCACTTTTCTTTCCCAGGGAAAAGGGCCGGTCTTTGTCTCCAGGGGCTGTGGCCGGCTGAGTGGCCCTGAGTGGCCGGCTGCCTGCAAAATATCTGAACGGACGAGGATATGTCCCAGACCCAACCTGCCCCCACCTCAAACCTGTGCTGCCCTGAAAGTCCCAAGGGAACCCTACAAACTGACATCAGGAACCTGGGCTGGCCACTTTTCTTTCCCAGGGAAAAGGGCCGGTCTTTGTCTCCAGGGGCTGTGGCCCTGAGTGGCCGGCTGCCTGCAAAATATCCGAACGGACGAGGATATGTCCCAGACCCAACCTGCCCCCACCTCAAACCTGTGCTGCCCTGAAAGTCCTAAGGGAACCCTACAAACTGACATCAGGAACCTGGGCTGGCCACTTTTCTTTCCCAGAGAAAAGGGCCGGTCTTTGTCTCCAGGGGCTGTGGCCCTGAGTGGCCGGCTGCCTGCAAAATATCCGAACGGACGAGGATATGTCCCAGACCCAACCTGCCCCCACCTCAAACCTGTGCTGCCCTGAAAGTCCTAAGGGAACCCTACAAACTGACATCAGGAACCTGGGCTGGCCACTTTTCTTTCCCAGGGAAAAGGGCCGGTCTTTGTCTCCAGGGGCTGAGGCCCTGTGTGGCCCTGAGTGGCCGGCTGCCTGCAAAATATCCGAACGGACGAGGATATGTCCCAGACCCAACCTGCCCCCACCTCAAACCTGTGCTGCCCTGAAAGTCCCAAGGGAACCCTACAAACTGACATCAGGAACCTGGGCTGGCCACTTTTCTTTCCCAGGGAAAAGGGCCGGTCTTTGTCTCCAGGGGCTGTGGCCCTGAGTGGCCGGCTGCCTGCAAAATATCCGAACGGACGAGGATATGTCCCAGACCCAACCTGCCCCCACCTCAAACCTGTGCTGCCCTGAAAGTCCTAAGGGAACCCTACAAACTGACATCAGGAACCTGGGCTGGCCACTTTTCTTTCCCAGGGAAAAGGGCCGGTCTTTGTCTCCAGGGGCTGTGGCCCTGAGTGGCCGGCTGCCTGCAAAATATCCGAACGGACGAGGATATGTCCCAGACCCAACCTGCCCCCACCTCAAACCTGTGCTGCCCTGAAAGTCCTAAGGGAACCCTACAAACTGACATCAGGAAGCTGGGCTGGCCACTTTTCTTTCCCAGGGAAAAGGGCCGGTCTTTGTCTCCAGGGGCTGTGGCCCTGAGTGGCCGGCTGCCTGCAAAATATCCGAACGGACGAGGATATGTCCCAGACCCAACCTGCCCCCACCTCAAACCTGTGCTGCCCTGACAGTCCCAAGGGAACCCTACAATCTGACATCAGGAACCTGGGCTGGCCACTTTTCTTTCCCAGGGAAAAGGGCCGGTCTTTGTCTCCAGGGGCTGTGGCCGGCTGAGTGGCCCTGAGTGGCCGGCTGCCTGCAAAATATCCGAACGGACGAGGATATGTCCCAGACCCAACCTGCCCCCACCTCAAACCTGTGCTGCCCTGAAAGTCCTAAGGGAACCCTACAAACTGACATCAGGAACCTGGGCTGGCCACTTGTCTTTCCCAGGGAAAAGGGCCGGTCTTTGTCTCCAGGGACTGTGGCCGGCTGAGTGGCCCTGAGTGGCCGGCTGCCTGCAAAATATCCGAACGGACGAGGATATGTCCCAGACCCAACCTGCCCCCACCTCAAACCTGTGCTGCCCTGAAAGTCCCAAGGGAACCCTACAAACTGACATCAGGAACCTGGGCTGGCCACTTTTCTTTCCCAGGGAAAAGGGCCGGTCTTTGTCTCCAGGGGCTGTGGCCCTGAGTGGCCGGCTGCCTGCAAAATATCCGAACGGACGAGGATATGTCCCAGACCCAACCTGCCCCCACCTCAAACCTGTGCTGCCCTGAAAGTCCTAAGGGAACCCTACAAACTGACATCAGGAACCTGGGCTGGCCACTTTTCTTTCCCAGGGAAAAGGGCCGGTCTTTGTCTCCAGGGACTGTGGCCGGCTGAGTGGCCCTGAGTGGCCGGCTGCCTGCAAAATATCCGAACGGACGAGGATATGTCCCAGACCCAACCTGCCCCCACCTCAAACCTGTGCTGCCCTGAAAGTCCCAAGGGAACCCTACAAACTGACATCAGGAACCTGGGCTGGCCACTTTTCTTTCCCAGGGAAAAGGGCCGGTCTTTGTCTCCAGGGGCTGTGGCCCTGAGTGGCCGGCTGCCTGCAAAATATCCGAACGGACGAGGATATGTCCCAGACCCAACCTGCCCCCACCTCAAACCTGTGCTGCCCTGAAAGTCCTAAGGGAACCCTACAAACTGACATCAGGAACCTGGGCTGGCCACTTTTCTTTCCCAGGGAAAAGGGCCGGTCTTTGTCTCCAGGGGCTGTGGCCCTGAGTGGCCGGCTGCCTGCAAAATATCCGAACGGACGAGGATATGTCCCAGACCCAACCTGCCCCCACCTCAAACCTGTGCTGCCCTGAAAGTCCTAAGGGAACCCTACAAACTGACATCAGGAAGCTGGGCTGGCCACTTTTCTTTCCCAGGGAAAAGGGCCGGTCTTTGTCTCCAGGGGCTGAGGCCCTGTGTGGCCCTGAGTGGCCGGCTGCCTGCAAAATATCCGAACGGACGAGGATATGTCCCAGACCCAACCTGCCCCCACCTCAAACCTGTGCTGCCCTGAAAGTCCTAAGGGAACCCTACAAACTGACATCAGGAACCTGGGCTGGCCACTTTTCTTTCCCAGGGAAAAGGGCCGGTCTTTGTCTCCAGGGGCTGTGGCCGGCTGAGTGGCCCTGAGTGGCCGGCTGCCTGCAAAATATCCGAACGGACGAGGATATGTCCCAGACCCAACCTGCCCCCACCTCAAACCTGTGCTGCCCTGACAGTCCCAAGAGAACCCTACAAACTGACATCAGGAACCTGGGCTGGCCACTTTTCTTTCCCAGGGAAAAGGGCCGGTCTTTGTCTCCAGGGGCTGTGGCCCTGAGTGGCCGGCTGCCTGCAAAATATCCGAACGGACGAGGATATGTCCCAGACCCAACCTGCCCCCACCTCAAACCTGTGCTGCCCTGAAAGTCCTAAGGGAACCCTACAAACTGACATCAGGAACCTGGGCTGGCCACTTTTCTTTCCCAGGGAAAAGGGCCGGTCTTTGTCTCCAGGGGCTGTGGCCCTGAGTGGCCGGCTGCCTGCAAAATATCCGAACGGACGAGGATATGTCCCAGACCCAACCTGCCCCCACCTCAAACCTGTGCTGCCCTGAAAGTCCTAAGGGAACCCTACAAACTGACATCAGGAAGCTGGGCTGGCCACTTTTCTTTCCCAGGGAAAAGGGCCGGTCTTTGTCTCCAGGGGCTGTGGCCCTGAGTGGCCGGCTGCCTGCAAAATATCCGAACGGACGAGGATATGTCCCAGACCCAACCTGCCCCCACCTCAAACCTGTGCTGCCCTGAAAGTCCTAAGGGAACCCTACAAACTGACATCAGGAACCTGGGCTGGCCACTTTTCTTTCCCAGGGAAAAGGGCCGGTCTTTGTCTCCAGGGGCTGTGGCCGGCTGAGTGGCCCTGAGTGGCCGGCTGCCTGCAAAATATCCGAACGGACGAGGATATGTCCCAGACCCAACCTGCCCCCACCTCAAACCTGTGCTGCCCTGAAAGTCCCAAGGGAACCCTACAAACTGACATCAGGAACCTGGGCTGGCCACTTTTCTTTCCCAGGGAAAAGGGCCGGTCTTTGTCTCCAGGGGCTGTGGCCCTGAGTGGCCGGCTGCCTGCAAAATATCCGAACGGACGAGGATATGTCCCAGACCCAACCTGCCCCCACCTCAAACCTGTGCTGCCCTGAAAGTCCTAAGGGAACCCTACAAACTGACATCAGGAAGCTGGGCTGGCCACTTTTCTTTCCCAGGGAAAAGGGCCGGTCTTTGTCTCCAGGGGCTGTGGCCCTGAGTGGCCGGCTGCCTGCAAAATATCCGAACGGACGAGGATATGTCCCAGACCCAACCTGCCCCCACCTCAAACCTGTGCTGCCCTGAAAGTCCTAAGGGAACCCTACAAACTGACATCAGGAACCTGGGCTGGCCACTTTTCTTTCCCAGGGAAAAGGGCCGGTCTTTGTCTCCAGGGGCTGAGGCCCTGTGTGGCCCTGAGTGGCCGGCTGCCTGCAAAATATCCGAACGGACGAGGATATGTCCCAGACCCAACCTGCCCCCACCTCAAACCTGTGCTGCCCTGAAAGTCCTAAGGGAACCCTACAAACTGACATCAGGAACCTGGGCTGGCCACTTTTCTTTCCCAGGGAAAAGGGCCGGTCTTTGTCTCCAGGGGCTGTGGCCCTGAGTGGCCGGCTGCCTGCAAAATATCCGAACGGACGAGGATATGTCCCAGACCCAACCTGCCCCCACCTCAAACCTGTGCTGCCCTGAAAGTCCTAAGGGAACCCTACAAACTGACATCAGGAACCTGGGCTGGCCACTTTTCTTTCCCAGGGAAAAGGGCCGGTCTTTGTCTCCAGGGGCTGAGGCCCTGAGTGGCCCTGAGTGGCCGGCTGCCTGCAAAATATCCGAACGGACGAGGATATGTCCCAGACCCAACCTGCCCCCACCTCAAACCTGTGCTGCCCTGAAAGCCCCAAGGGAACCCTACAAACTGACATCAGGAACCTGGGCTGGCCACTTTTCTTTCCCAGGGAAAAGGGCCGGTCTTTGTCTCCAGGGGCTGTGGCCCTGAGTGGCCGGCTGCCTGCAAAATATCCGAACGGACGAGGATATGTCCCAGACCCAACCTGCCCCCACCTCAAACCTGTGCTGCCCTGAAAGTCCTAAGGGAACCCTACAAACTGACATCAGGAACCTGGGCTGGCCACTTTTCTTTCCCAGGGAAAAGGGCCGGTCTTTGTCTCCAGGGGCTGTGGCCCTGAGTGGCCGGCTGCCTGCAAAATATCCGAACGGACGAGGATATGTCCCAGACCCAACCTGCCCCCACCTCAAACCTGTGCTGCCCTGAAAGTCCCAAGGGAACCCTACAAACTGACATCAGGAACCTGGGCTGGCCACTTTTCTTTCCCAGGGAAAAGGGCCGGTCTTTGTCTCCAGGGGCTGTGGCCCTGAGTGGCCGGCTGCCTGCAAAATATCCGAACGGACGAGGATATGTCCCAGACCCAACCTGCCCCCACCTCAAACCTGTGCTGCCCTGAAAGTCCTAAGGGAACCCTACAAACTGACATCAGGAACCTGGGCTGGCCACTTTTCTTTCCCAGGGAAAAGGGCCGGTCTTTGTCTCCAGGGGCTGTGGCCCTGAGTGGCCGGCTGCCTGCAAAATATCCGAACGGACGAGGATATGTCCCAGACCCAACCTGCCCCCACCTCAAACCTGTGCTGCCCTGAAAGTCCCAAGGGAACCCTACAAACTGACATCAGGAACCTGGGCTGGCCACTTTTCTTTCCCAGGGAAAAGGGCCGGTCTTTGTCTCCAGGGGCTGTGGCCCTGAGTGGCCGGCTGCCTGCAAAATATCCGAACGGACGAGGATATGTCCCAGACCCAACCTGCCCCCACCTCAAACCTGTGCTGCCCTGACAGTTCCAAGGGAACCCTACAAACTGACATCAGGAACCTGGGCTGGCCACTTTTCTTTCCCAGGGAAAAGGGCCGGTCTTTGTCTCCAGGGGCTGTGGCCCTGAGTGGCCGGCTGCCTGCAAAATATCCGAACGGACGAGGATATGTCCCAGACCCAACCTGCCCCCACCTCAAACCTGTGCTGCCCTGAAAGTCCTAAGGGAACCCTACAAACTGACATCAGGAACCTGGGCTGGCCACTTGTCTTTCCCAGGGAAAAGGGCCGGTCTTTGTCTCCAGGGGCTGTGGCCCTGAGTGGCCGGCTGCCTGCAAAATATCCGAACGGACGAGGATATGTCCCAGACCCAACCTGCCCCCACCTCAAACCTGTGCTGCCCTGAAAGTCCTAAGGGAACCCTACAAACTGACATCAGGAACCTGGGCTGGCCACTTTTCTTTCCCAGGGAAAAGGGCCGGTCTTTGTCTCCAGGGGCTGTGGCCCTGAGTGGCCGGCTGCCTGCAAAATATCCGAACGGACGAGGATATGTCCCAGACCCAACCTGCCCCCACCTCAAACCTGTGCTGCCCTGACAGTCCTAAGGGAACCCTACAAACTGACATCAGGAAGCTGGGCTGGCCACTTTTCTTTCCCAGGGAAAAGGGCCGGTCTTTGTCTCCAGGGGCTGTGGCCCTGAGTGGCCGGCTGCCTGCAAAATATCCGAACGGACGAGGATATGTCCCAGACCCAACCTGCCCCCACCTCAAACCTGTGCTGCCCTGAAAGTCCTAAGGGAACCCTACAAACTGACATCAGGAACCTGGGCTGGCCACTTTTCTTTCCCAGGGAAAAGGGCCGGTCTTTGTCTCCAGGGGCTGTGGCCCTGAGTGGCCGGCTGCCTGCAAAATATCCGAACGGACGAGGATATGTCCCAGACCCAACCTGCCCCCACCTCAAACCTGTGCTGCCCTGACAGTCCCAAGGGAACCCTACAAACTGACATCAGGAACCTGGGCTGGCCACTTTTCTTTCCCAGGGAAAAGGGCCGGTCTTTGTCTCCAGGGGCTGTGGCCCTGAGTGGCCGGCTGCCTGCAAAATATCCGAACGGACGAGGATATGTCCCAGACCCAACCTGCCCCCACCTCAAACCTGTGCTGCCCTGACAGTCCTAAGGGAACCCTACAAACTGACATCAGGAACCTGGGCTGGCCACTTTTCTTTCCCAGGGAAAAGGGCCGGTCTTTGTCTCCAGGGGCTGTGGCCGGCTGAGTGGCCCTGAGTGGCCGGCTGCCTGCAAAATATCCGAACGGACGAGGATATGTCCCAGACCCAACCTGCCCCCACCTCAAACCTGTGCTGCCCTGAAAGTCCTAAGGGAACCCTACAAACTGACATCAGGAACCTGGGCTGGCCACTTTTCTTTCCCAGGGAAAAGGGCCGGTCTTTGTCTCCAGGGGCTGTGGCCGGCTGAGTGGCCCTGAGTGGCCGGCTGCCTGCAAAATATCCGAACGGACGAGGATATGTCCCAGACCCAACCTGCCCCCACCTCAAACCTGTGCTGCCCTGACAGTCCCAAGAGAACCCTACAAACTGACATCAGGAACCTGGGCTGGACACTTTTCTTTCCCAGGGAAAAGGGCCGGTCTTTGTCTCCAGGGGCTGTGGCCCTGAGTGGCCGGCTGCCTGCAAAATATCCGAACGGACGAGGATATGTCCCAGACCCAACCTGCCCCCACCTCAAACCTGTGCTGCCCTGACAGTCCCAAGGGAACCCTACAATCTGACATCAGGAACCTGGGCTGGCCACTTTTCTTTCCCAGGGAAAAGGGCCGGTCTTTGTCTCCAGGGGCTGTGGCCCTGAGTGGCCGGCTGCCTGCAAAATATCCGAACGGACGAGGATATGTCCCAGACCCAACCTGCCCCCACCTCAAACCTGTGCTGCCCTGAAAGTCCTAAGGGAACCCTACAAACTGACATCAGGAAGCTGGGCTGGCCACTTTTCTTTCCCAGGGAAAAGGGCCGGTCTTTGTCTCCAGGGGCTGTGGCCCTGAGTGGCTGGCTGCCTGCAAAATAGCCGAACGGACGAGGATATGTCCCAGACCCAACCTGCCCCCACCTCAAACCTGTGCTGCCCTGAAAGTCCTAAGGGAACCCTACAAACTGACATCAGGAACCTGGGCTGGCCACTTTTCTTTCCCAGGGAAAAGGGCCGGTCTTTGTCTCCAGGGGCTGTGGCCGGCTGAGTGGCCCTGAGTGGCCGGCTGCCTGCAAAATATCTGAACGGACGAGGATATGTCCCAGACCCAACCTGCCCCCACCTCAAACCTGTGCTGCCCTGAAAGTCCCAAGGGAACCCTACAAACTGACATCAGGAACCTGGGCTGGCCACTTTTCTTTCCCAGGGAAAAGGGCCGGTCTTTGTCTCCAGGGGCTGTGGCCCTGAGTGGCCGGCTGCCTGCAAAATATCCGAACGGACGAGGATATGTCCCAGACCCAACCTGCCCCCACCGCAAACCTGTGCTGCCCTGAAAGTCCTAAGGGAACCCTACAAACTGACATCAGGAACCTGGGCTGGCCACTTTTCTTTCCCAGGGAAAAGGGCCGGTCTTTGTCTCCAGGGGCTGTGGCCCTGAGTGGCCGGCTGCCTGCAAAATATCCGAACGGACGAGGATATGTCCCAGACCCAACCTGCCCCCACCTCAAACCTGTGCTGCCCTGAAAGTCCTAAGGGAACCCTACAAACTGACATCAGGAACCTGGGCTGGCCACTTTTCTTTCCCAGGGAAAAGGGCCGGTCTTTGTCTCCAGGGGCTGAGGCCCTGTGTGGCCCTGAGTGGCCGGCTGCCTGCAAAATATCCGAACGGACGAGGATATGTCCCAGACCCAACCTGCCCCCACCTCAAACCTGTGCTGCCCTGAAAGTCCTAAGGGAACCCTACAAACTGACATCAGGAAGCTGGGCTGGCCACTTTTCTTTCCCAGGGAAAAGGGCCGGTCTTTGTCTCCAGGGGCTGTGGCCCTGAGTGGCCGGCTGCCTGCAAAATATCCGAACGGACGAGGATATGTCCCAGACCCAACCTGCCCCCACCTCAAACCTGTGCTGCCCTGAAAGTCCTAAGGGAACCCTACAAACTGACATCAGGAACCTGGGCTGGCCACTTTTCTTTCCCAGGGAAAAGGGCCGGTCTTTGTCTCCAGGGGCTGAGGCCCTGAGTGGCCCTGAGTGGCCGGCTGCCTGCAAAATATCCGAACGGACGAGGATATGTCCCAGACCCAACCTGCCCCCACCTCAAACCTGTGCTGCCCTGAAAGTCCTAAGGGAACCCTACAAACTGACATCAGGAAGCTGGGCTGGCCACTTTTCTTTCCCAGGGAAAAGGGCCGGTCTTTGTCTCCAGGGGCTGTGGCCCTGAGTGGCCGGCTGCCTGCAAAATATCCGAACGGACGAGGATATGTCCCAGACCCAACCTGCCCCCACCTCAAACCTGTGCTGCCCTGAAAGTCCCAAGGGAACCCTACAAACTGACATCAGGAACCTGGGCTGGCCACTTTTCTTTCCCAGGGAAAAGGGCCGGTCTTTGTCTCCAGGGGCTGTGGCCCTGAGTGGCCGGCTGCCTGCAAAATATCCGAACGGACGAGGATATGTCCCAGACCCAACCTGCCCCCACCTCAAACCTGTGCTGCCCTGAAAGTCCTAAGGGAACCCTACAAACTGACATCAGGAACCTGGGCTGGCCACTTTTCTTTCCCAGGGAAAAGGGCCGGTCTTTGTCTCCAGGGGCTGTGGCCCTGAGTGGCCGGCTGCCTGCAAAATAGCCGAACGGACGAG
>NW_027100461.1:0-45506 GCF_031753505.1 Anomalospiza imberbis | reverse complement strand
ATTCCAAGGACACGGCTCTTTCCCAGGCAATCTGCAACCTGCTGTCAGATGGAAGTGCTCTCTGCCCTCTCCTGCCCAGCTCTAGCTACTAGCGGGCACTTTCCAGCCTGGCCGAGGCAAACAACCTCCAGAGATGTCACAGAGCCTAAGTGGAGCACAGATGCTCAAAAGCAGCAAAGCTGAAGAGCCTGGCTCAGCTTCACTAGTGTGCAATTGACTGACTGCGAAAAACAAAGCAGCAGAGCACCGGGCTTCTGGGCGCTGTGAAGGCAATTGCCAAAACCAGGCAGCTGCTCCTTCCCAAGCACAGGCAGCTGCCTATGTTCTTGCTTGTCGACAAACTCACCGCTGCCCTTCTTTTCAGCAGCTGCCACCGTCTTCTGTGCATCTCGGAGCCTCTGGCGACGAGCAAGACTTGCCAAGGTGGGAGGCATCAGGACCAAGTCAAAACCCAGGCAAGTTGTCCTGGAACGCTTTCCATTCGCTTGCCGAGAGTGAATTCAACAGGCAGGAGAGCGGCAGCCACCGTCCTCCGGCAGTCGGAAGGCTTCGCACACAAGCCCGCTTCTTTGCGGCTTCGTTCTTCGCCTCTTCCAAGCAACCGCGATCTCTGCTTCTCAGAGGCGCAGAAGCGGCTAGTTCGCGCACAGCTCAGTAAAGCGGCAGCAAAGCGCTCTGGAGCGCCGCTTCAAGCTGAAAGACGCCGGGAAGCGGCACTTTCCTCCGGATAGCTCCGGAGCCGCGCTTCTGCTTCTCTAGTCATCTCTAGCTTAGCGAAAAGCTTTCCCACTCCATTTGGCAAGGGGAGAGCGTACCTGCACTGCACACTAACCGCGGTTTGCAAAGAAAGAGGATTTGCTGCACATTCCAAGGACACGGCTCTTTCCCAGGCAATCTGCAACCTGCTGTCAGATGGAAGTGCTCTCTGCCCTCTCCTGCCCAGCTCTAGCTACTAGCGGGCACTTTCCAGCCTGGCCGAGGCAAACAACCTCCAGAGATGTCACAGAGCCTAAGTGGAGCACAGATGCTCAAAAGCAGCAAAGCTGAAGAGCCTGGCTCAGCTTCACTAGTGTGCAATTGACTGACTGCGAAAAACAAAGCAGCAGAGCACCGGGCTTCTGGGCGCTGTGAAGGCAATTGCCAAAACCAGGCAGCTGCTCCTTCCCAAGCACAGGCAGCTGCCTATGTTCTTGCTTGTCGACAAACTCACCGCTGCCCTTCTTTTCAGCAGCTGCCACCGTCTTCTGTGCATCTCGGAGCCTCTGGCGACGAGCAAGACTTGCCAAGGTGGGACGCATCAGGACCAAGTCAAAACCCAGGCAAGTTGTCCTGGAACGCTTTCCATTCGCTTGCCGAGAGTGAATTCAAGAGGCAGGAGAGCGGCAGCCACCGTCCTCCGGCAGTCGGAAGGCTTCGCACACAAGCCCGCTTCTTTGCGGCTTCGTTCTTCGCCTCTTCCAAGCAACCGCGATCTCTGCTTCTCCGAGGCGCAGAAGCGGCTAATTCGCGCACAGCTCAGCAGAGCGCCAGCGGAGCACTCCGGAGCGCCTCTTCAAGCCGAAAGACGCCGGGAAGCGGCACTTTCCTCCGGATAGCTCCGGAGCCGCGCTTCTGCTTCTCTAGTCATCTCTAGCTTAGCGAAAAGCTTTCCCACTCCATTTGGCAAGGGGAGAGCGTACCTGCACTGCACACTAACCGCGGTTTGCAAAGAAAGAGGATTTGCTGCACATTCCAAGGACACGGCTCTTTCCCAGGCAATCTGCAACCTGCTGTCAGATGGAAGTGCTCTCTGCCCTCTCCTGCCCAGCTCTAGGTACTAGCGGGCACTTTCCAGCCTGGCCGAGGCAAACAACCTCCAGAGATGTCACAGAGCCTAAGTGGAGCACAGATGCTCAAAAGCAGCAAAGCTGAAGAGCCTGGCTCAGCTTCACTAGTGTGCAATTGACTGACTGCGAAAAACAAAGCAGCAGAGCACCGGGCTTCTGGGCGCTGTGAAGGCAATTGCCAAAACCAGGCAGCTGCTCCTTCCCAAGCACAGGCAGCTGCCTATGTTCTTGCTTGTCGACAAACTCACCGCTGCCCTTCTTTTCAGCAGCTGCCACCGTCTTCTGTGCATCTCGGAGCCTCTGGCGACGAGCAAGACTTGCCAAGGTGGGAGGCATCAGGACCAAGTCAAAACCCAGGCAAGTTGTCCTGGAACGCTTTCCATTCGCTTGCCGAGAGTGAATTCAACAGGCAGGAGAGCGGCAGCCACCGTCCTCCGGCAGTCGGAAGGCTTCGCACACAAGCCCGCTTCTTTGCGGCTTCGTTCTTCGCCTCTTCCAAGCAACCGCGATCTCTGCTTCTCGGAGGCGCAGAAGCGGCTAATTCGCGCACAGCTCAGCAGAGCGCCAGCGGAGCACTCCGGAGCGCCTCTTCAAGCCGAAAGACGCCGGGAAGAGGCACTTTCCTCCGGATAGCTCCGGAGCCGCGCTTCTGCTTCTCTAGTCATCTCTAGCTTAGCGAAAAGCTTTCCCACTCCATTTGGCAAGGGGAGAGTGTACCTACACTGCACACTAACCGCGGTTTGCAAAGAAAGAGGATTTGCTGCACATTCCAAGGACACGGCTCTTTCCGAGGCAATCTGCAACCTGCTGTCAGATGGAAGTGCTCTCTGCCCTCTCCTGCCCAGCTCTAGGTACTAGCGGGCACTTTCCAGCCTGGCCGAGGCAAACAACCTCCAGAGATGTCACAGAGCCTAAGTGGAGCACAGATGCTCAAAAGCAGCAAAGCTGAAGAGCCTGGCTCAGCTTCACTAGTGTGCAATTGACTGACTGCGAAAAACAAAGCAGCAGAGCACCGGGCTTCTGGGCGCTGTGAAGGCAATTGCCAAAACCAGGCAGCTGCTCCTTCCCAAGCACAGGCAGCTGCCTATGTTCTTGCTTGTCGACAAACTCACCGCTGCCCTTCTTTTCAGCAGCTGCCACCGTCTTCTGTGCATCTCGGAGCCTCTGGCGACGAGCAAGACTTGCCAAGGTGGGAGGCATCAGGACCAAGTCAAAACCCAGGCAAGTTGTCCTGGAACGCTTTCCATTCGCTTGCCGAGAGTGAATTCAACAGGCAGGAGAGCGGCAGCCACCGTCCTCCGGCAGTCGGAAGGCTTCGCACACAAGCCCGCTTCTTTGCGGCTTCGTTCTTCGCCTCTTCCAAGCAACCGCGATCTCTGCTTCTCAGAGGCGCAGAAGCGGCTAGTTCGCGCACAGCTCAGAAAAGCTGCAGCAAAGCGCTCTGGAGCGCCGCTTCAAGCCGAAAGACGCCGGGAAGCGGCACTTTCCTCCGGATAGCTCCGGAGCCGCGCTTCTGCTTCTCTAGTCATCTCTAGCTTAGCGAAAAGCTTTCCCACTCCAGTTGGCAAGGGGAGAGCGTACCTGCACTGCACACTAACCGCGGTTTGCAAAGAAAGAGGATTTGCTGCACATTCCAAGGACACGGCTCTTTCCCAGGCAATCTGCAACCTGCTGTCAGATGGAAGTGCTCTCTGCCCTCTCCTGCCCAGCTCTAGCTACTAGCGGGCACTTTCCAGCCTGGCCGAGGCAAACAACCTCCAGAGATGTCACAGAGCCTAAGTGGAGCACAGATGCTCAAAAGCAGCAAAGCTGAAGAGCCTGGCTCAGCTTCACTAGTGTGCAATTGACTGACTGCGAAAAACAAAGCAGCAGAGCACCGGGCTTCTGGGCGCTGTGAAGGCAATTGCCAAAACCAGGCAGCTGCTCCTTCCCAAGCACAGGCAGCTGCCTATGTTCTTGCTTGTCGACAAACTCACCGCTGCCCTTCTTTTCAGCAGCTGCCACCGTCTTCTGTGCATCTCGGAGCCTCTGGCGACGAGCAAGACTTGCCAAGGTGGGACGCATCAGGACCAAGTCAAAACCCAGGCAAGTTGTCCTGGAACGCTTTCCATTCGCTTGCCGAGAGTGAATTCAACAGGCAGGAGAGCGGCAGCCACCGTCCTCCGGCAGTCGGAAGGCTTCGCACACAAGCCCGCTTCTTTGCGGCTTCGTTCTTCGCCTCTTCCAAGCAACCGCGATCTCTGCTTCTCGGAGGCGCAGAAGCGGCTAATTCGCGCACAGCTCAGCAGAGCGCCAGCGGAGCACTCCGGAGCGCCTCTTCAAGCCGAAAGACGCTGGGAAGAGGCACTTTCCTCCGGATAGCTCCGGAGCCGCGCTTCTGCTTCTCTAGTCATCTCTAGCTTAGCGAAAAGCTTTCCCACTCCATTTGGCAAGGGGAGAGTGTACCTACACTGCACACTAACCGCGGTTTGCAAAGAAAGAGGATTTGCTGCACATTCCAAGGACACGGCTCTTTCCCAGGCAATCTGCAACCTGCTGTCAGATGGAAGTGCTCTCTGCCCTCTCCTGCCCAGCTCTAGGTACTAGCGGGCACTTTCCAGCCTGGCCGAGGCAAACAACCTCCAGAGATGTCACAGAGCCTAAGTGGAGCACAGATGCTCAAAAGCAGCAAAGCTGAAGAGCCTGGCACAGCTTCACTAGTGTGCAATTGACTGACTGCGAAAAACAAAGCAGCAGAGCACCGGGCTTCTGGGCGCTGTGAAGGCAATTGCCAAAACCAGGCAGCTGCTCCTTCCCAAGCACAGGCAGCTGCCTATGTTCTTGCTTGTCGACAAACTCACCGCTGCCCTTCTTTTCAGCAGCTGCCACCGTCTTCTGTGCATCTCGGAGCCTCTGGCGACGAGCAAGACTTGCCAAGGTGGGAGGCATCAGGACCAAGTCAAAACCCAGGCAAGTTGTCCTGGAACGCTTTCCATTCGCTTGCCGAGAGTGAATTCAAGAGGCAGGAGAGCGGCAGCCACCGTCCTCCGGCAGTCGGAAGGCTTCGCACACAAGCCCGCTTCTTTGCGGCTTCGTTCTTCGCCTCTTCCAAGCAACCGCGATCTCTGCTTCTCAGAGGCGCAGAAGCGGCTAGTTCGCGCACAGCTCAGAAAAGCTGCAGCAAAGCGCTCTGGAGCGCCGCTTCAAGCCGAAAGACGCCGGGAAGCGGCACTTTCCTCCGGATAGCTCCGGAGCCGCGCTTCTGCTTCTCTAGTCATCTCTAGCTTAGCGAAAAGCTTTCCCACTCCATTTGGCAAGGGGAGAGCGTACCTGCACTGCACACTAACCGCGGTTTGCAAAGAAAGAGGATTTGCTGCACATTCCAAGGACACGGCTCTTTCCCAGGCAATCTGCAACCTGCTGTCAGATGGAAGTGCTCTCTGCCCTCTCCTGCCCAGCTCTAGCTACTAGCGGGCACTTTCCAGCCTGGCCGAGGCAAACAACCTCCAGAGATGTCACAGAGCCTAAGTGGAGCACAGATGCTCAAAAGCAGCAAAGCTGAAGAGCCTGGCTCAGCTTCACTAGTGTGCAATTGACTGACTGCGAAAAACAAAGCAGCAGAGCACCGGGCTTCTGGGCGCTGTGAAGGCAATTGCCAAAACCAGGCAGCTGCTCCTTCCCAAGCACAGGCAGCTGCCTATGTTCTTGCTTGTCGACAAACTCACCGCTGCCCTTCTTTTCAGCAGCTGCCACCGTCTTCTGTGCATCTCGGAGCCTCTGGCGACGAGCAAGACTTGCCAAGGTGGGAGGCATCAGGACCAAGTCAAAACCCAGGCAAGTTGTCCTGGAACGCTTTCCATTCGCTTGCCGAGAGTGAATTCAAGAGGCAGGAGAGCGGCAGCCACCGTCCTCCGGCAGTCGGAAGGCTTCGCACACAAGCCCGCTTCTTTGCGGCTTCGTTCTTCGCCTCTTCCAAGCAACCGCGATCTCTGCTTCTCAGAGGCGCAGAAGCGGCTAGTTCGCGCACAGCTCAGTAAAGCGGCAGCAAAGCGCTCTGGAGCGCCGCTTCAAGCCGAAAGACGCCGGGAAGCGGCACTTTCCTCCGGATAGCTCCGGAGCCGCGCTTCTGCTTCTCTAGTCATCTCTAGCTTAGCGAAAAGCTTTCCCACTCCATTTGGCAAGGGGAGAGTGTACCTACACTGCACACTAACCGCGGTTTGCAAAGAAAGAGGATTTGCTGCACATTCCAAGGACACGGCTCTTTCCGAGGCAATCTGCAACCTGCTGTCAGATGGAAGTGCTCTCTGCCCTCTCCTGCCCAGCTCTAGGTACTAGCGGGCACTTTCCAGCCTGGCCGAGGCAAACAACCTCCAGAGATGTCACAGAGCCTAAGTGGAGCACAGATGCTCAAAAGCAGCAAAGCTGAAGAGCCTGGCACAGCTTCACTAGTGTGCAATTGACTGACTGCGAAAAACAAAGCAGCAGAGCACCGGGCTTCTGGGCGCTGTGAAGGCAATTGCCAAAACCAGGCAGCTGCTCCTTCCCAAACACAGGCAGCTGCCTATGTTCTTGCTTGTCGACAAACTCACCGCTGCCCTTCTTTTCAGCAGCTGCCACCGTCTTCTGTGCATCTCGGAGCCTCTGGCGACGAGCAAGACTTGCCAAGGTGGGACGCATCAGGACCAAGTCAAAACCCAGGCAAGTTGTCCTGGAACGCTTTCCATTCGCTTGCCGAGAGTGAATTCAAGAGGCAGGAGAGCGGCAGCCACCGTCCTCCGGCAGTCGGAAGGCTTCGCACACAAGCCCGCTTCTTTGCGGCTTCGTTCTTCGCCTCTTCCAAGCAACCGCGATCTCTGCTTCTCGGAGGCGCAGAAGCGGCTAATTCGCGCACAGCTCAGCAGAGCGCCAGCGGAGCACTCCGGAGCGCCTCTTCAAGCCGAAAGACGCCGGGAAGCGGCACTTTCCTCCGGATAGCTCCGGAGCCGCGCTTCTGCTTCTCTAGTCATCTCTAGCTTAGCGAAAAGCTTTCCCACTCCATTTGGCAAGGGGAGAGCGTACCTGCACTGCACACTAACCGCGGTTTGCAAAGAAAGAGGATTTGCTGCACATTCCAAGGACACGGCTCTTTCCCAGGCAATCTGCAACCTGCTGTCAGATGGAAGTGCTCTCTGCCCTCTCCTGCCCAGCTCTAGCTACTAGCGGGCACTTTCCAGCCTGGCCGAGGCAAACAACCTCCAGAGATGTCACAGAGCCTAAGTGGAGCACAGATGCTCAAAAGCAGCAAAGCTGAAGAGCCTGGCTCAGCTTCACTAGTGTGCAATTGACTGACTGCGAAAAACAAAGCAGCAGAGCACCGGGCTTCTGGGCGCTGTGAAGGCAATTGCCAAAACCAGGCAGCTGCTCCTTCCCAAGCACAGGCAGCTGCCTATGTTCTTGCTTGTCGACAAACTCACCGCTGCCCTTCTTTTCAGCAGCTGCCACCGTCTTCTGTGCATCTCGGAGCCTCTGGCGACGAGCAAGACTTGCCAAGGTGGGACGCATCAGGACCAAGTCAAAACCCAGGCAAGTTGTCCTGGAACGCTTTCCATTCGCTTGCCGAGAGTGAATTCAAGAGGCAGGAGAGCGGCAGCCACCGTCCTCCGGCAGTCGGAAGGCTTCGCACACAAGCCCGCTTCTTTGCGGCTTCGTTCTTCGCCTCTTCCAAGCAACCGCGATCTCTGCTTCTCAGAGGCGCAGAAGCGGCTAGTTCGCGCACAGCTCAGTAAAGCGGCAGCAAAGCGCTCTGGAGCGCCGCTTCAAGCCGAAAGACGCCGGGAAGCGGCACTTTCCTCCGGATAGCTCCGGAGCCGCGCTTCTGCTTCTCTAGTCATCTCTAGCTTAGCGAAAAGCTTTCCCACTCCATTTGGCAAGGGGAGAGCGTACCTGCACTGCACACTAACCGCGGTTTGCAAAGAAAGAGGATTTGCTGCACATTCCAAGGACAAGGCTCTTTCCCAGGCAATCTGCAACCTGCTGTCAGATGGAAGTGCTCTCTGCCCTCTCCTGCCCAGCTCTAGCTACTAGCGGGCACTTTCCAGCCTGGCCGAGGCAAACAACCTCCAGAGATGTCACAGAGCCTAAGTGGAGCACAGATGCTCAAAAGCAGCAAAGCTGAAGAGCCTGGCTCAGCTTCACTAGTGTGCAATTGACTGACTGCGAAAAACAAAGCAGCAGAGCACCGGGCTTCTGGGCGCTGTGAAGGCAATTGCCAAAACCAGGCAGCTGCTCCTTCCCAAGCACAGGCAGCTGCCTATGTTCTTGCTTGTCGACAAACTCACCGCTGCCCTTCTTTTCAGCAGCTGCCACCGTCTTCTGTGCATCTCGGAGCCTCTGGCGACGAGCAAGACTTGCCAAGGTGGGAGGCATCAGGACCAAGTCAAAACCCAGGCAAGTTGTCCTGGAACGCTTTCCATTCGCTTGCCGAGAGTGAATTCAAGAGGCAGGAGAGCGGCAGCCACCGTCCTCCGGCAGTCGGAAGGCTTCGCACACAAGCCCGC
Organism: Anomalospiza imberbis; assembly: GCF_031753505.1. Taxonomy (NCBI): domain Eukaryota; kingdom Metazoa; phylum Chordata; class Aves; order Passeriformes; family Viduidae; genus Anomalospiza; species Anomalospiza imberbis. Next base: position 37,165 of record NW_027100461.1, on the reverse strand, counting down.
TTCTTTGCGGCTTCGTTCTTCGCCTCTTCCAAGCAACCGCGATCTCTGCTTCTCAGAGGCGCAGAAGCGGCTAGTTCGCGCACAGCTCAGTAAAGCGGCAGCAAAGCGCTCTGGAGCGCCGCTTCAAGCCGAAAGACGCCGGGAAGCGGCACTTTCCTCTGGATAGCTCCGGAGCCGCGCTTCTGCTTCTCTAGTCATCTCCAGCTTAGCGAAAAGCTTTCCCACTCCATTTGGCAAGGGGAGAGTGTACCTACACTGCACACTAACCGCGGTTTGCAAAGAAAGAGGATTTGCTGCACATTCCAAGGACACGGCTCTTTCCGAGGCAATCTGCAACCTGCTGTCAGATGGAAGTGCTCTCTGCCCTCTCCTGCCCAGCTCTAGGTACTAGCGGGCACTTTCCAGCCTGGCCGAGGCAAACAACCTCCAGAGATGTCACAGAGCCTAAGTGGAGCACAGATGCTCAAAAGCAGCAAAGCTGAAGAGCCTGGCACAGCTTCACTAGTGTGCAATTGACTGACTGCGAAAAACAAAGCAGCAGAGCACCGGGCTTCTGGGCGCTGTGAAGGCAATTGCCAAAACCAGGCAGCTGCTCCTTCCCAAACACAGGCAGCTGCCTATGTTCTTGCTTGTCGACAAACTCACCGCTGCCCTTCTTTTCAGCAGCTGCCACCGTCTTCTGTGCATCTCGGAGCCTCTGGCGACGAGCAAGACTTGCCAAGGTGGGAGGCATCAGGACCAAGTCAAAACCCAGGCAAGTTGTCCTGGAACGCTTTCCATTCGCTTGCCGAGAGTGAATTCAAGAGGCAGGAGAGCGGCAGCCACCGTCCTCCGGCAGTCGGAAGGCTTCGCACACAAGCCCGCTTCTTTGCGGCTTCGTTCTTCGCCTCTTCCAAGCAACCGCGATCTCTGCTTCTCGGAGGCGCAGAAGCGGCTAATTCGCGCACAGCTCAGCAGAGCGCCAGCGGAGCACTCCGGAGCGCCTCTTCAAGCCGAAAGACGCCGGGAAGCGGCACTTTCCTCCGGATAGCTCCGGAGCCGCGCTTCTGCTTCTCTAGTCATCTCTAGCTTAGCGAAAAGCTTTCCCACTCCATTTGGCAAGGGGAGAGCGTACCTGCACTGCACACTAACCGCGGTTTGCAAAGAAAGAGGATTTGCTGCACATTCCAAGGACACGGCTCTTTCCCAGGCAATCTGCAACCTGCTGTCAGATGGAAGTGCTCTCTGCCCTCTCCTGCCCAGCTCTAGCTACTAGCGGGCACTTTCCAGCCTGGCCGAGGCAAACAACCTCCAGAGATGTCACAGAGCCTAAGTGGAGCACAGATGCTCAAAAGCAGCAAAGCTGAAGAGCCTGGCTCAGCTTCACTAGTGTGCAATTGACTGACTGCGAAAAACAAAGCAGCAGAGCACCGGGCTTCTGGGCGCTGTGAAGGCAATTGCCAAAACCAGGCAGCTGCTCCTTCCCAAGCACAGGCAGCTGCCTATGTTCTTGCTTGTCGACAAACTCACCGCTGCCCTTCTTTTCAGCAGCTGCCACCGTCTTCTGTGCATCTCGGAGCCTCTGGCGACGAGCAAGACTTGCCAAGGTGGGAGGCATCAGGACCAAGTCAAAACCCAGGCAAGTTGTCCTGGAACGCTTTCCATTCGCTTGCCGAGAGTGAATTCAAGAGGCAGGAGAGCGGCAGCCACCGTCCTCCGGCAGTCGGAAGGCTTCGCACACAAGCCCGCTTCTTTGCGGCTTCGTTCTTCGCCTCTTCCAAGCAACCGCGATCTCTGCTTCTCAGAGGCGCAGAAGCGGCTAGTTCGCGCACAGCTCAGTAAAGCGGCAGCAAAGCGCTCTGGAGCGCCGCTTCAAGCCGAAAGACGCCGGGAAGCGGCACTTTCCTCCGGATAGCTCCGGAGCCGCGCTTCTGCTTCTCTAGTCATCTCTATCTCAGCGAAAAGCTTTCCCACTCCATTTGGCAAGGGGAGAGCGTACCTGCACTGCACACTAACCGCGGTTTGCAAAGAAAGAGGATTTGCTGCACATTCCAAGGACACGGCTCTTTCCGAGGCAATCTGCAACCTGCTGTCAGATGGAAGTGCTCTCTGCCCTCTCCTGCCCAGCTCTAGGTACTAGCGGGCACTTTCCAGCCTGGCTGAGGCAAACAACCTCCAGAGATGTCACAGAGCCTAAGTGGAGCACAGATGCTCAAAAGCAGCAAAGCTGAAGAGCCTGGCTCAGCTTCACTAGTGTGCAATTGACTGACTGCGAAAAACAAAGCAGCAGAGCACCGGGCTTCTGGGCGCTGTGAAGGCAATTGCCAAAACCAGGCAGCTGCTCCTTCCCAAGCACAGGCAGCTGCCTATGTTCTTGCTTGTCGACAAACTCACCGCTGCCCTTCTTTTCAGCAGCTGCCACCGTCTTCTGTGCATCTCGGAGCCTCTGGCGACGAGCAAGACTTGCCAAGGTGGGACGCATCAGGACCAAGTCAAAACCCAGGCAAGTTGTCCTGGAACGCTTTCCATTCGCTTGCCGAGAGTGAATTCAAGAGGCAGGAGAGCGGCAGCCACCGTCCTCCGGCAGTCGGAAGGCTTCGCACACAAGCCCGCTTCTTTGCGGCTTCGTTCTTCGCCTCTTCCAAGCAACCGCGATCTCTGCTTCTCGGAGGCGCAGAAGCGGCTAATTCGCGCACAGCTCAGCAGAGCGCCAGCGGAGCACTCCGGAGCGCCTCTTCAAGCCGAAAGACGCCGGGAAGCGGCACTTTCCTCCGGATAGCTCCGGAGCCGCGCTTCTGCTTCTCTAGTCATCTCTAGCTTAGCGAAAAGCTTTCCCACTCCATTTGGCAAGGGGAGAGCGTACCTGCACTGCACACTAACCGCGGTTTGCAAAGAAAGAGGATTTGCTGCACATTCCAAGGACACGGCTCTTTCCGAGGCAATCTGCAACCTGCTGTCAGATGGAAGTGCTCTCTGCCCTCTCCTGCCCAGCTCTAGCTACTAGCGGGCACTTTCCAGCCTGGCCGAGGCAAACAACCTCCAGAGATGTCACAGAGCCTAAGTGGAGCACAGATGCTCAAAAGCAGCAAAGCTGAAGAGCCTGGCTCAGCTTCACTAGTGTGCAATTGACTGACTGCGAAAAACAAAGCAGCAGAGCACCGGGCTTCTGGGCGCTGTGAAGGCAATTGCCAAAACCAGGCAGCTGCTCCTTCCCAAGCACAGGCAGCTGCCTATGTTCTTGCTTGTCGACAAACTCACCGCTGCCCTTCTTTTCAGCAGCTGCCACCGTCTTCTGTGCATCTCGGAGCCTCTGGCGACGAGCAAGACTTGCCAAGGTGGGACGCATCAGGACCAAGTCAAAACCCAGGCAAGTTGTCCTGGAACGCTTTCCATTCGCTTGCCGAGAGTGAATTCAAGAGGCAGGAGAGCGGCAGCCACCGTCCTCCGGCAGTCGGAAGGCTTCGCACACAAGCCCGCTTCTTTGCGGCTTCGTTCTTCGCCTCTTCCAAGCAACCGCGATCTCTGCTTCTCAGAGGCGCAGAAGCGGCTAGTTCGCGCACAGCTCAGAAAAGCTGCAGCAAAGCGCTCTGGAGCGCCGCTTCAAGCCGAAAGACGCCGGGAAGCGGCACTTTCCTCCGGATAGCTCCGGAGCCGCGCTTCTGCTTCTCTAGTCATCTCTAGCTTAGCGAAAAGCTTTCCCACTCCATTTGGCAAGGGGAGAGCGTACCTGCACTGCACACTAACCGCGGTTTGCAAAGAAAGAGGATTTGCTGCACATTCCAAGGACACGGCTCTTTCCCAGGCAATCTGCAACCTGCTGTCAGATGGAAGTGCTCTCTGCCCTCTCCTGCCCAGCTCTAGCTACTAGCGGGCACTTTCCAGCCTGGCCGAGGCAAACAACCTCCAGAGATGTCACAGAGCCTAAGTGGAGCACAGATGCTCAAAAGCAGCAAAGCTGAAGAGCCTGGCTCAGCTTCACTAGTGTGCAATTGACTGACTGCGAAAAACAAAGCAGCAGAGCACCGGGCTTCTGGGCGCTGTGAAGGCAATTGCCAAAACCAGGCAGCTGCTCCTTCCCAAGCACAGGCAGCTGCCTATGTTCTTGCTTGTCGACAAACTCACCGCTGCCCTTCTTTTCAGCAGCTGCCACCGTCTTCTGTGCATCTCGGAGCCTCTGGCGACGAGCAAGACTTGCCAAGGTGGGACGCATCAGGACCAAGTCAAAACCCAGGCAAGTTGTCCTGGAACGCTTTCCATTCGCTTGCCGAGAGTGAATTCAACAGGCAGGAGAGCGGCAGCCACCGTCCTCCGGCAGTCGGAAGGCTTCGCACACAAGCCCGCTTCTTTGCGGCTTCGTTCTTCGCCTCTTCCAAGCAACCGCGATCTCTGCTTCTCGGAGGCGCAGAAGCGGCTAATTCGCGCACAGCTCAGCAGAGCGCCAGCGGAGCACTCCGGAGCGCCTCTTCAAGCCGAAAGACGCCGGGAAGAGGCACTTTCCTCCGGATAGCTCCGGAGCCGCGCTTCTGCTTCTCTAGTCATCTCTAGCTTAGCGAAAAGCTTTCCCACTCCATTTGGCAAGGGGAGAGTGTACCTACACTGCACACTAACCGCGGTTTGCAAAGAAAGAGGATTTGCTGCACATTCCAAGGACACGGCTCTTTCCCAGGCAATCTGCAACCTGCTGTCAGATGGAAGTGCTCTCTGCCCTCTCCTGCCCAGCTCTAGGTACTAGCGGGCACTTTCCAGCCTGGCCGAGGCAAACAACCTCCAGAGATGTCACAGAGCCTAAGTGGAGCACAGATGCTCAAAAGCAGCAAAGCTGAAGAGCCTGGCACAGCTTCACTAGTGTGCAATTGACTGACTGCGAAAAACAAAGCAGCAGAGCACCGGGCTTCTGGGCGCTGTGAAGGCAATTGCCAAAACCAGGCAGCTGCTCCTTCCCAAGCACAGGCAGCTGCCTATGTTCTTGCTTGTCGACAAACTCACCGCTGCCCTTCTTTTCAGCAGCTGCCACCGTCTTCTGTGCATCTCGGAGCCTCTGGCGACGAGCAAGACTTGCCAAGGTGGGAGGCATCAGGACCAAGTCAAAACCCAGGCAAGTTGTCCTGGAACGCTTTCCATTCGCTTGCCGAGAGTGAATTCAACAGGCAGGAGAGCGGCAGCCACCGTCCTCCGGCAGTCGGAAGGCTTCGCACACAAGCCCGCTTCTTTGCGGCTTCGTTCTTCGCCTCTTCCAAGCAACCGCGATCTCTGCTTCTCAGAGGCGCAGAAGCGGCTAGTTCGCGCACAGCTCAGTAAAGCGGCAGCAAAGCGCTCTGGAGCGCCGCTTCAAGCCGAAAGACGCCGGGAAGCGGCACTTTCCTCCGGATAGCTCCGGAGCCGCGCTTCTGCTTCTCTAGTCATCTCTAGCTTAGCGAAAAGCTTTCCCACTCCATTTGGCAAGGGGAGAGCGTACCTGCACTGCACACTAACCGCGGTTTGCAAAGAAAGAGGATTTGCTGCACATTCCAAGGACACGGCTCTTTCCCAGGCAATCTGCAACCTGCTGTCAGATGGAAGTGCTCTCTGCCCTCTCCTGCCCAGCTCTAGCTACTAGCGGGCACTTTCCAGCCTGGCCGAGGCAAACAACCTCCAGAGATGTCACAGAGCCTAAGTGGAGCACAGATGCTCAAAAGCAGCAAAGCTGAAGAGCCTGGCTCAGCTTCACTAGTGTGCAATTGACTGACTGCGAAAAACAAAGCAGCAGAGCACCGGGCTTCTGGGCGCTGTGAAGGCAATTGCCAAAACCAGGCAGCTGCTCCTTCCCAAGCACAGGCAGCTGCCTATGTTCTTGCTTGTCGACAAACTCACCGCTGCCCTTCTTTTCAGCAGCTGCCACCGTCTTCTGTGCATCTCGGAGCCTCTGGCGACGAGCAAGACTTGCCAAGGTGGGACGCATCAGGACCAAGTCAAAACCCAGGCAAGTTGTCCTGGAACGCTTTCCATTCGCTTGCCGAGAGTGAATTCAAGAGGCAGGAGAGCGGCAGCCACCGTCCTCCGGCAGTCGGAAGGCTTCGCACACAAGCCCGCTTCTTTGCGGCTTCGTTCTTCGCCTCTTCCAAGCAACCGCGATCTCTGCTTCTCAGAGGCGCAGAAGCGGCTAGTTCGCGCACAGCTCAGTAAAGCGGCAGCAAAGCGCTCTGGAGCGCCGCTTCAAGCCGAAAGACGCCGGGAAGCGGCACTTTCCTCCGGATAGCTCCGGAGCCGCGCTTCTGCTTCTCTAGTCATCTCTAGCTTAGCGAAAAGCTTTCCCACTCCATTTGGCAAGGGGAGAGTGTACCTACACTGCACACTAACCGCGGTTTGCAAAGAAAGAGGATTTGCTGCACATTCCAAGGACACGGCTCTTTCCGAGGCAATCTGCAACCTGCTGTCAGATGGAAGTGCTCTCTGCCCTCTCCTGCCCAGCTCTAGGTACTAGCGGGCACTTTCCAGCCTGGCCGAGGCAAACAACCTCCAGAGATGTCACAGAGCCTAAGTGGAGCACAGATGCTCAAAAGCAGCAAAGCTGAAGAGCCTGGCACAGCTTCACTAGTGTGCAATTGACTGACTGCGAAAAACAAAGCAGCAGAGCACCGGGCTTCTGGGCGCTGTGAAGGCAATTGCCAAAACCAGGCAGCTGCTCCTTCCCAAACACAGGCAGCTGCCTATGTTCTTGCTTGTCGACAAACTCACCGCTGCCCTTCTTTTCAGCAGCTGCCACCGTCTTCTGTGCATCTCGGAGCCTCTGGCGACGAGCAAGACTTGCCAAGGTGGGACGCATCAGGACCAAGTCAAAACCCAGGCAAGTTGTCCTGGAACGCTTTCCATTCGCTTGCCGAGAGTGAATTCAAGAGGCAGGAGAGCGGCAGCCACCGTCCTCCGGCAGTCGGAAGGCTTCGCACACAAGCCCGCTTCTTTGCGGCTTCGTTCTTCGCCTCTTCCAAGCAACCGCGATCTCTGCTTCTCGGAGGCGCAGAAGCGGCTAATTCGCGCACAGCTCAGCAGAGCGCCAGCGGAGCACTCCGGAGCGCCTCTTCAAGCCGAAAGACGCCGGGAAGCGGCACTTTCCTCCGGATAGCTCCGGAGCCGCGCTTCTGCTTCTCTAGTCATCTCTAGCTTAGCGAAAAGCTTTCCCACTCCATTTGGCAAGGGGAGAGCGTACCTGCACTGCACACTAACCGCGGTTTGCAAAGAAAGAGGATTTGCTGCACATTCCAAGGACACGGCTCTTTCCCAGGCAATCTGCAACCTGCTGTCAGATGGAAGTGCTCTCTGCCCCTCCTGCCCAGCTCTAGGTACTAGCGGGCACTTGCCAGCCTGGCCGAGGCAAACAACCTCCAGAGATGTCACAGAGCATAAGTGGAGCACAGATGCTCAAAAGCAGCAAAGCTGAAGAGCCTGGCTCAGCTTGACTAGTGTGCAATTGACTGAACTGCGAAAAACAAAGCAGCAGAGCACCGGGCTTCTGGGCGCTGTGAAGGCAATTGCCAAAACCAGGCAGCTGCTCCTTCCCAAGCACAGGCAGCTGCCTATGTTCTTGCTTGTCGACAAACTCACCGCTGCCCTTCTTTTCAGCAGCTGCCACCGTCTTCTGTGCATCTCGGAGCCTCTGGCGACGAGCAAGACTTGCCAAGGTGGGACGCATCAGGACCAAGTCAAAACCCAGGCAAGTTGTCCTGGAACGCTTTCCATTCGCTTGCCGAGAGTGAATTCAAGAGGCAGGAGAGCGGCAGCCACCGTCCTCCAGCAGTCGGAAGGCTTTGCACACAAGCCCGCTTCTTTGCGGCTTCGTTCTTCGCCTCTTCCAAGCAACCGCGATCTCTGCTTCTCGGAGGCGAAGAAGCGGCTAATTCGCGCAAAGCTCAGTAAAGCGGCAGCGGAGCGCTCCGGAGCGCCGCTTCAAGCCGAAAGACGCCGGGAAGCGGCACTTTCCTCCGGATAGCTCCGGAGCCGCGCTTCTGCTTCTCTAGTCATCTCTAGCTTAGCAAAAAGCTTTCCCACTCCAGTTGGCAAGGGGAGAGCGTACCTGCACTGCACACTAACCGCGGTTTGCAAAGAAAGAGGATTTGCTGCACATTCCAAGGACAAGGCTCTTTCCGAGGCAATCTGCAACCTGCTGTCAGATGGAAGTGCTCTCTGCCCTCTCCTGCCCAGCTCTAGGTACTAGCGGGCACTTTCCAGCCTGGGCGAGGCAAACAACCTCCAGAGATGTCACAGAGCCTAAGTGGAGCACAGATGCTCAAAAGCAGCAAAGCTGAAGAGCCTGGCTCAGCTTGACTAGTGTGCAATTGACTGACTGCGAAAAACAAAGCAGCAGAGCACCGGGCTTCTGGGCGCTGTGAAGGCAATTGCCAAAACCAGGCAGCTGCTCCTTCCCAAGCACAGGCAGCTGCCTATGTTCTTGCTTGTCGACAAACTCACCGCTGCCCTTCTTTTCAGCAGCTGCCACCGTCTTCTGTGCATCTCGGAGCCTCTGGCGACGAGCAAGACTTGCCAAGGTGGGACGCATCAGGACCAAGTCAAAACCCAGGCAAGTTGTCCTGGAACGCTTTCCATTCGCTTGCCGAGAGTGAATTCAAGAGGCAGGAGAGCGGCAGCCACCGTCCTCCAGCAGTCGGAAGGCTTTGCACACAAGCCCGCTTCTTTGCGGCTTCGTTCTTCGCCTCTTCCAAGCAACCGCGATCTCTGCTTCTCGGAGGCGAAGAAGCGGCTAATTCGCGCAAAGCTCAGTAAAGCGGCAGCGGAGCGCTCCGGAGCGCCGCTTCAAGCCGAAAGACGCCGGGAAGCGGCACTTTCCTCCGGATAGCTCCGGAGCCGCGCTTCTGCTTCTCTAGTCATCTCTAGCTTAGCAAAAAGCTTTCCCACTCCAGTTGGCAAGGGGAGAGCGTACCTGCACTGCACACTAACCGCGGTTTGCAAAGAAAGAGGATTTGCTGCACATTCCAAGGACAAGGCTCTTTCCGAGGCAATCTGCAACCTGCTGTCAGATGGAAGTGCTCTCTGCCCTCTCCTGCCCAGCTCTAGGTACTAGCGGGCACTTTCCAGCCTGGGCGAGGCAAACAACCTCCAGAGATGTCACAGAGCCTAAGTGGAGCACAGATGCTCAAAAGCAGCAAAGCTGAAGAGCCTGGCTCAGCTTGACTAGTGTGCAATTGACTGACTGCGAAAAACAAAGCAGCAGAGCACCGGGCTTCTGGGCGCTGTGAAGGCAATTGCCAAAACCAGGCAGCTGCTCCTTCCCAAGCACAGGCAGCTGCCTATGTATCTTGCTTGTCGACAAACTCACCGCTGCCCTTCTTTTCAGCAGCTGCCACCGTCTTCTGTGCATCTCGGAGCCTCTGGCGACGAGCAAGACTTGCCAAGGTGGGAGGCATCAGGACCAAGTCAAAACCCAGGCAAGTTGTCCTGGAACGCTTTCCATTCGCTTGCCGAGAGTGAATTCAAGAGGCAGGAGAGCGGCAGCCACCGTCCTCCGGCAGTCGGAAGGCTTCGCACGCAAGCCCGCTTCTTTGCGGCTTCGTTCTTCGCCTCTTCCAAGCAACCGCGATCTCTGCCTCTCGGAGGCGAAGAAGCGGCTAATTCGCGCACAGCTCAGTAGAGCGGCAGCGCAGCGCTCCGGAGCGCCGCTTCAAGCCGAAAGACGCCGGGAAGCGGCACTTTCCTCCGGATAGCTCCGGAGCCGCGCTTCTGCTTCTCTAGTCATCTCTAGCTTAGCGAAAAGCTTTCCCACTCCAGTTGGCAAGGGGAGAGCGTACCTGCACTGCACACTAACCGCGGTTTGCAAAGAAAGAGGATTTGCTGCACATTCCAAGGACACGGCTCTTTCCGAGGCAATCTGCAACCTGCTGTCAGATGGAAGTGCTCTCTGCCCTCTCCTGCCCAGCTCTAGGTACTAGCGGGCACTTGCCAGCCTGGCCGAGGCAAACAACCTCCAGAGATGTCACAGAGCATAAGTGGAGCACAGATGCTCAAAAGCAGCAAAGCTGAAGAGCCTGGCTCAGCTTGACTAGTGTGCAATTGACTGACTGCGAAAAACAAAGCAGCAGAGCACCGGGCTTCTGGGCGCTGTGAAGGCAATTGCCAAAACCAGGCAGCTGCTCCTTCCCAAGCACAGGCAGCTGCCTATGTTCTTGCTTGTCGACAAACTCACCGCTGCCCTTCTTTTCAGCAGCTGCCACCGTCTTCTGTGCATCTCGGAGCCTCTGGCGACGAGCAAGACTTGCCAAGGTGGGACGCATCAGGACCAAGTCAAAACCCAGGCAAGTTGTCCTGGAACGCTTTCCATTCGCTTGCCGAGAGTGAATTCAAGAGGCAGGAGAGCGGCAGCCACCGTCCTCCAGCAGTCGGAAGGCTTTGCACACAAGCCCGCTTCTTTGCGGCTTCGTTCTTCGCCTCTTCCAAGCAACCGCGATCTCTGCTTCTCGGAGGCGAAGAAGCGGCTAATTCGCGCAAAGCTCAGTAAAGCGGCAGCGGAGCGCTCCGGAGCGCCGCTTCAAGCCGAAAGACGCCGGGAAGCGGCACTTTCCTCCGGATAGCTCCGGAGCCGCGCTTCTGCTTCTCTAGTCATCTCTAGCTTAGCGAAAAGCTTTCCCACTCCAGTTGGCAAGGGGAGAGCGTACCTGCACTGCACACTAACCGCGGTTTGCAAAGAAAGAGGATTTGCTGCACATTCCAAGGACAACGGCTCTTTCCGAGGCAATCTGCAACCTGCTGTCAGATGGAAGTGCTCTCTGCCCTCTCCTGCCCAGCTCTAGGTACTAGCGGGCACTTTCCAGCCTGGGCGAGGCAAACAACCTCCAGAGATGTCACAGAGCCTAAGTGGAGCACAGATGCTCAAAAGCAGCAAAGCTGAAGAGCCTGGCTCAGCTTGACTAGTGTGCAATTGACTGACTGCGAAAAACAAAGCAGCAGAGCACCGGGCTTCTGGGCGCTGTGAAGGCAATTGCCAAAAACCAGGCAGCTGCTCCTTCCCAAGCACAGGCAGCTGCCTATGTTCTTGCTTGTCGACAAACTCACCGCTGCCCTTCTTTTCAGCAGCTGCCACCGTCTTCTGTGCATCTCGGAGCCTCTGGCGACGAGCAAGACTTGCCAAGGTGGGAGGCATCAGGACCAAGTCAAAACCCAGGCAAGTTGTCCTGGAACGCTTTCCATTCGCTTGCCGAGAGTGAATTCAAGAGGCAGGAGAGCGGCAGCCACCGTCCTCCGGCAGTCGGAAGGCTTCGCACGCAAGCCCGCTTCTTTGCGGCTTCGTTCTTCGCCTCTTCCAAGCAACCGCGATCTCTGCCTCTCGGAGGCGAAGAAGCGGCTAATTCGCGCACAGCTCAGTAGAGCGGCAGCGCAGCGCTCCGGAGCGCCGCTTCAAGCCGAAAGACGCCGGGAAGCGGCACTTTCCTCCGGATAGCTCCGGAGCCGCGCTTCTGCTTCTCTAGTCATCTCTAGCTTAGCGAAAAGCTTTCCCACTCCAGTTGGCAAGGGGAGAGCGTACCTGCACTGCACACTAACCGCGGTTTGCAAAGAAAGAGGATTTGCTGCACATTCCAAGGACACGGCTCTTTCCGAGGCAATCTGCAACCTGCTGTCAGATGGAAGTGCTCTCTGCCCTCTCCTGCCCAGCTCTAGCTACTAGCGGGCACTTGCCAGCCTGGCCGAGGCAAACAACCTCCAGAGATGTCACAGAGCATAAGTGGAGCACAGATGCTCAAAAGCAGCAAAGCTGAAGAGCCTGGCTCAGCTTCACTAGTGTGCAATTGACTGACTGCGAAAAACAAAGCAGCAGAGCACCGGGCTTCTGGGCGCTGTGAAGGCAATTGCCAAAACCAGGCAGCTGCTCCTTCCCAAGCACAGGCAGCTGCCTATGTTCTTGCTTGTCGACAAACTCACCGCTGCCCTTCTTTTCAGCAGCTGCCACCGTCTTCTGTGCATCTCGGAGCCTCTGGCGACGAGCAAGACTTGCCAAGGTGGGACGCATCAGGACCAAGTCAAAACCCAGGCAAGTTGTCCTGGAACGCTTTCCATTCGCTTGCCGAGAGTGAATTCAAGAGGCAGGAGAGCGGCAGCCACCGTCCTCCGGCAGTCGGAAGGCTTGGCACACAAGCCCGCTTCTTTGCGGCTTCGTTCTTCGCCTCTTCCAAGCAACCGCGATCTCTGCTTCTCGGAGGCGAAGAAGCGGCTAATTCGTGCACAGCTCAGTAGAGCGGCAGCGCAGCGCTCCGGAGCGCCGCTTCAAGCCGAAAGACGCCGGGAAGCGGCACTTTCCTCCGGATAGCTCCGGAGCCGCGCTTCTGCTTCTCTAGTCATCTCTAGCTTAGCGAAAAGCTTTCCCACTCCAGTTGGCAAGGGGAGAGCGTACCTGCACTGCACACTAACCGCGGTTTGCAAAGAAAGAGGATTTGCTGCACATTCCAAGGACACGGCTCTTTCCGAGGCAATCTGCAACCTGCTGTCAGATGGAAGTGCTCTCTGCCCTCTCCTGCCCAGCTCTAGGTACTAGCGGGCACTTGCCAGCCTGGCCGAGGCAAACAACCTCCAGAGATGTCACAGAGCATAAGTGGAGCACAGATGCTCAAAAGCAGCAAAGCTGAAGAGCCTGGCTCAGCTTGACTAGTGTGCAATTGACTGACTGCGAAAAACAAAGCAGCAGAGCACCGGGCTTCTGGGCGCTGTGAAGGCAATTGCCAAAACCAGGCAGCTGCTCCTTCCCAAGCACAGGCAGCTGCCTATGTTCTTGCTTGTCGACAAACTCACCGCTGCCCTTCTTTTCAGCAGCTGCCACCGTCTTCTGTGCATCTCGGAGCCTCTGGCGACGAGCAAGACTTGCCAAGGTGGGAGGCATCAGGACCAAGTCAAAACCCAGGCAAGTTGTCCTGGAACGCTTTCCATTCGCTTGCCGAGAGTGAATTCAAGAGGCAGGAGAGCGGCAGCCACCGTCCTCCGGCAGTCGGAAGGCTTCGCACGCAAGCCCGCTTCTTTGCGGCTTCGTTCTTCGCCTCTTCCAAGCAACCGCGATCTCTGCTTCTCGGAGGCGAAGAAGCGGCTAATTCGCGCACAGCTCAGTAGAGCGGCAGCGCAGCGCTCCGGAGCGCCGCTTCAAGCCGAAAGACGCCGGGAAGCGGCACTTTCCTCCGGATAGCTCCGGAGCCGCGCTTCTGCTTCTCTAGTCATCTCTAGCTTAGCGAAAAGCTTTCCCACTCCAGTTGGCAAGGGGAGAGCGTACCTGCACTGCACACTAACCGCGGTTTGCAAAGAAAGAGGATTTGCTGCACATTCCAAGGACACGGCTCTTTCCGAGGCAATCTGCAACCTGCTGTCAGATGGAAGTGCTCTCTGCCCTCTCCTGCCCAGCTCTAGGTACTAGCGGGCACTTTCCAGCCTGGCCGAGGCAAACAACCTCCAGAGATGTCACAGAGCATAAGTGGAGCACAGATGCTCAAAAGCAGCAAAGCTGAAGAGCCTGGCTCAGCTTGACTAGTGTGCAATTGACTGACTGCGAAAAACAAAGCAGCAGAGCACCGGGCTTCTGGGCGCTGTGAAGGCAATTGCCAAAACCAGGCAGCTGCTCCTTCCCAAGCACAGGCAGCTGCCTATGTTCTTGCTTGTCGACAAACTCACCGCTGCCCTTCTTTTCAGCAGCTGCCACCGTCTTCTGTGCATCTCGGAGCCTCTGGCGACGAGCAAGACTTGCCAAGGTGGGAGGCATCAGGACCAAGTCAAAACCCAGGCAAGTTGTCCTGGAACGCTTTCCATTCGCTTGCCGAGAGTGAATTCAACAGGCAGGAGAGCGGCAGCCACCGTCCTCCAGCAGTCGGAAGGCTTGGCACACAAGCCCGCTTCTTTGCGGCTTCGTTCTTCGCCTCTTCCAAGCAACCGCGATCTCTGCTTCTCGGAGGCGAAGAAGCGGCTAATTCGCGCACAGCTCAGTAGAGCGGCAGCGGAGCGCTCCGGAGCGCCGCTTCAAGCCGAAAGACGCCGGGAAGCGGCACTTTCCTCCGGATAGCTCCGGAGCCGCGCTTCTGCTTCTCTAGTCATCTCTAGCTTAGCGAAAAGCTTTCCCACTCCAGTTGGCAAGGGGAGAGCGTACCTGCACTGCACACTAACCGCGGTTTGCAAAGAAAGAGGATTTGCTGCACATTCCAAGGACACGGCTCTTTCCGAGGCAATCTGCAACCTGCTGTCAGATGGAAGTGCTCTCTGCCCTCTCCTGCCCAGCTCTAGGTACTAGCGGGCACTTGCCAGCCTGGCCGAGGCAAACCACCTCCAGAGATGTCACAGAGCATAAGTGGAGCACAGATGCTCAAAAGCAGCAAAGCTGAAGAGCCTGGCTCAGCTTGACTAGTGTGCAATTGACTGACTGCGAAAAACAAAGCAGCAGAGCACCGGGCTTCTGGGCGCTGTGAAGGCAATTGCCAAAACCAGGCAGCTGCTCCTTCCCAAGCACAGGCAGCTGCCTATGTTCTTGCTTGTCGACAAACTCACCGCTGCCCTTCTTTTCAGCAGCTGCCACCGTCTTCTGTGCATCTCGGAGCCTCTGGCGACGAGCAAGACTTGCCAAGGTGGGACGCATCAGGACCAAGTCAAAACCCAGGCAAGTTGTCCTGGAACGCTTTCCATTCGCTTGCCGAGAGTGAATTCAAGAGGCAGGAGAGCGGCAGCCACCGTCCTCCGGCAGTCGGAAGGCTTCGCACGCAAGCCCGCTTCTTTGCGGCTTCGTTCTTCGCCTCTTCCAAGCAACCGCGATCTCTGCCTCTCGGAGGCGAAGAAGCGGCTAATTCGCGCACAGCTCAGTAGAGCGGCAGCGCAGCGCTCCGGAGCGCCGCTTCAAGCCGAAAGACGCCGGGAAGCGGCACTTTCCTCCGGATAGCTCCGGAGCCGCGCTTCTGCTTCTCTAGTCATCTCTAGCTTAGCGAAAAGCTTTCCCACTCCAGTTGGCAAGGGGAGAGCGTACCTGCACTGCACACTAACCGCGGTTTGCAAAGAAAGAGGATTTGCTGCACATTCCAAGGACACGGCTCTTTCCGAGGCAATCTGCAACCTGCTGTCAGATGGAAGTGCTCTCTGCCCTCTCCTGCCCAGCTCTAGGTACTAGCGGGCACTTTCCAGCCTGGCCGAGGCAAACAACCTCCAGAGATGTCACAGAGCATAAGTGGAGCACAGATGCTCAAAAGCAGCAAAGCTGAAGAGCCTGGCTCAGCTTCACTAGTGTGCAATTGACTGACTGCGAAAAACAAAGCAGCAGAGCACCGGGCTTCTGGGCGCTGTGAAGGCAATTGCCAAAACCAGGCAGCTGCTCCTTCCCAAGCACAGGCAGCTGCCTATGTTCTTGCTTGTCGACAAACTCACCGCTGCCCTTCTTTTCAGCAGCTGCCACCGTCTTCTGTGCATCTCGGAGCCTCTGGCGACGAGCAAGACTTGCCAAGGTGGGACGCATCAGGACCAAGTCAAAACCCAGGCAAGTTGTCCTGGAACGCTTTCCATTCGCTTGCCGAGAGTGAATTCAAGAGGCAGGAGAGCGGCAGCCACCGTCCTCCAGCAGTCGGAAGGCTTTGCACACAAGCCCGCTTCTTTGCGGCTTCGTTCTTCGCCTCTTCCAAGCAACCGCGATCTCTGCTTCTCGGAGGCGAAGAAGCGGCTAATTCGCGCAAAGCTCAGTAAAGCGGCAGCGGAGCGCTCCGGAGCGCCGCTTCAAGCCGAAAGACGCCGGGAAGCGGCACTTTCCTCCGGATAGCTCCGGAGCCGCGCTTCTGCTTCTCTAGTCATCTCTAGCTTAGCGAAAAGCTTTCCCACTCCAGTTGGCAAGGGGAGAGCGTACCTGCACTGCACACTAACCGCGGTTTGCAAAGAAAGAGGATTTGCTGCACATTCCAAGGACACGGCTCTTTCCGAGGCAATCTGCAACCTGCTGTCAGATGGAAGTGCTCTCTGCCCTCTCCTGCCCAGCTCTAGGTACTAGCGGGCACTTGCCAGCCTGGGCGAGGCAAACAACCTCCAGAGATGTCACAGAGCCTAAGTGGAGCACAGATGCTCAAAAGCAGCAAAGCTGAAGAGCCTGGCTCAGCTTCACTAGTGTGCAATTGACTGACTGCGAAAAACAAAGCAGCACAGCACCGGGCTTCTGGGCGCTGTGAAGGCAATTGCCAAAACCAGGCAGCTGCTCCTTCCCAAGCACAGGCAGCTGCCTATGTTCTTGCTTGTCGACAAACTCACCGCTGCCCTTCTTTTCAGCAGCTGCCACCGTCTTCTGTGCATCTCGGAGCCTCTGGCGACGAGCAAGACTTGCCAAGGTGGGAGGCATCAGGACCAAGTCAAAACCCAGGCAAGTTGTCCTGGAACGCTTTCCATTCGCTTGCCGAGAGTGAATTCAAGAGGCAGGAGAGCGGCAGCCACCGTCCTCCAGCAGTCGGAAGGCTTCGCACGCAAGCCCGCTTCTTTGCGGCTTCGTTCTTCGCCTCTTCCAAGCAACCGCGATCTCTGCCTCTCGGAGGCGAAGAAGCGGCTAATTCGCGCACAGCTCAGTAGAGCGGCAGCGCAGCGCTCCGGAGCGCCGCTTCAAGCCGAAAGACGCCGGGAAGCGGCACTTTCCTCCGGATAGCTCCGGAGCCGCGCTTCTGCTTCTCTAGTCATCTCTAGCTTAGCGAAAAGCTTTCCCACTCCAGTTGGCAAGGGGAGAGCGTACCTGCACTGCACACTAACCGCGGTTTGCAAAGAAAGAGGATTTGCTGCACATTCCAAGGACACGGCTCTTTCCGAGGCAATCTGCAACCTGCTGTCAGATGGAAGTGCTCTCTGCCCTCTCCTGCCCAGCTCTAGGTACTAGCGGGCACTTGCCAGCCTGGCCGAGGCAAACAACCTCCAGAGATGTCACAGAGCATAAGTGGAGCACAGATGCTCAAAAGCAGCAAAGCTGAAGAGCCTGGCTCAGCTTGACTAGTGTGCAATTGACTGACTGCGAAAAACAAAGCAGCAGAGCACCGGGCTTCTGGGCGCTGTGAAGGCAATTGCCAAAACCAGGCAGCTGCTCCTTCCCAAGCACAGGCAGCTGCCTATGTTCTTGCTTGTCGACAAACTCACCGCTGCCCTTCTTTTCAGCAGCTGCCACCGTCTTCTGTGCATCTCGGAGCCTCTGGCGACGAGCAAGACTTGCCAAGGTGGGACGCATCAGGACCAAGTCAAAACCCAGGCAAGTTGTCCTGGAACGCTTTCCATTCGCTTGCCGAGAGTGAATTCAAGAGGCAGGAGAGCGGCAGCCACCGTCCTCCAGCAGTCGGAAGGCTTCGCACGCAAGCCCGCTTCTTTGCGGCTTCGTTCTTCGCCTCTTCCAAGCAACCGCGATCTCTGCTTCTCGGAGGCGAAGAAGCGGCTAATTCGCGCACAGCTCAGTAGAGCGGCAGCGCAGCGCTCCGGAGCGCCGCTTCAAGCCGAAAGACGCCGGGAAGCGGCACTTTCCTCCGGATAGCTCCGGAGCCGCGCTTCTGCTTCTCTAGTCATCTCTAGCTTAGCGAAAAGCTTTCCCACTCCAGTTGGCAAGGGGAGAGCGTACCTGCACTGCACACTAACCGCGGTTTGCAAAGAAAGAGGATTTGCTGCACATTCCAAGGACACGGCTCTTTCCGAGGCAATCTGCAACCTGCTGTCAGATGGAAGTGCTCTCTGCCCTCTCCTGCCCAGCTCTAGGTACTAGCGGGCACTTGCCAGCCTGGGCGAGGCAAACAACCTCCAGAGATGTCACAGAGCATAAGTGGAGCACAGATGCTCAAAAGCAGCAAAGCTGAAGAGCCTGGCTCAGCTTCACTAGTGTGCAATTGACTGACTGCGAAAAACAAAGCAGCAGAGCACCGGGCTTCTGGGCGCTGTGAAGGCAATTGCCAAAACCAGGCAGCTGCTCCTTCCCAAGCACAGGCAGCTGCCTATGTTCTTGCTTGTCGACAAACTCACCGCTGCCCTTCTTTTCAGCAGCTGCCACCGTCTTCTGTGCATCTCGGAGCCTCTGGCGACGAGCAAGACTTGCCAAGGTGGGACGCATCAGGACCAAGTCAAAACCCAGGCAAGTTGTCCTGGAACGCTTTCCATTCGCTTGCCGAGAGTGAATTCAAGAGGCAGGAGAGCGGCAGCCACCGTCCTCCAGCAGTCGGAAGGCTTGGCACACAAGCCCGCTTCTTTGCGGCTTCGTTCTTCGCCTCTTCCAAGCAACCGCGATCTCTGCTTCTCGGAGGCGAAGAAGCGGCTAATTCGCGCACAGCTCAGTAGAGCGCCAGCGCAGCGCTCCGGAGCGCCGCTTCAAGCCGAAAGACGCCGGGAAGCGGCACTTTCCTCCGGATAGCTCCGGAGCCGCGCTTCTGCTTCTCTAGTCATCTCTAGCTTAGCGAAAAGCTTTCCCACTCCAGTTGGCAAGGGGAGAGCGTACCTGCACTGCACACTAACCGCGGTTTGCAAAGAAAGAGGATTTGCTGCACATTCCAAGGACACGGCTCTTTCCGAGGCAATCTGCAACCTGCTGTCAGATGGAAGTGCTCTCTGCCCTCTCCTGCCCAGCTCTAGGTACTAGCGGGCACTTGCCAGCCTGGGCGAGGCAAACAACCTCCAGAGATGTCACAGAGCCTAAGTGGAGCACAGATGCTCAAAAGCAGCAAAGCTGAAGAGCCTGGCTCAGCTTCACTAGTGTGCAATTGACTGACTGCGAAAAACAAAGCAGCAGAGCACTGGGCTTCTGGGCGCTGTGAAGGCAATTGCCAAAACCAGGCAGCTGCTCCTTCCCAAGCACAGGCAGCTGCCTATGTTCTTGCTTGTCGACAAACTCACCGCTGCCCTTCTTTTCAGCAGCTGCCACCGTCTTCTGTGCATCTCGGAGCCTCTGGCGACGAGCAAGACTTGCCAAGGTGGGAGGCATCAGGACCAAGTCAAAACCCAGGCAAGTTGTCCTGGAACGCTTTCCATTCGCTTGCCGAGAGTGAATTCAAGAGGCAGGAGAGCGGCAGCCACCGTCCTCCAGCAGTCGGAAGGCTTGGCACACAAGCCCGCTTCTTTGCGGCTTCGTTCTTCGCCTCTTCCAAGCAACCGCGATCTCTGCTTCTCGGAGGCGAAGAAGCGGCTAATTCGCGCACAGCTCAGTAGAGCGGCAGCGCAGCGCTCCGGAGCGCCGCTTCAAGCCGAAAGACGCCGGGAAGCGGCACTTTCCTCCGGATAGCTCCGGAGCCGCGCTTCTGCTTCTCTAGTCATCTCTAGCTTAGCGAAAAGCTTTCCCACTCCAGTTGGCAAGGGGAGAGCGTACCTGCACTGCACACTAACCGCGGTTTGCAAAGAAAGAGGATTTGCTGCACATTCCAAGGACACGGCTCTTTCCGAGGCAATCTGCAACCTGCTGTCAGATGGAAGTGCTCTCTGCCCTCTCCTGCCCAGCTCTAGGTACTAGCGGGCACTTGCCAGCCTGGCCGAGGCAAACAACCTCGAGAGATGTCACAGAGCATAAGTGGGGCACAGATGCTCAAAAGCAGCAAAGCTGAAGAGCCTGGCTCAGCTTCACTAGTGTGCAATTGACTGACTGCGAAAAACAAAGCAGCAGAGCACCGGGCTTCTGGGCGCTGTGAAGGCAATTGCCAAAACCAGGCAGCTGCTCCTTCCCAAGCACAGGCAGCTGCCTATGTTCTTGCTTGTCGACAAACTCACCGCTGCCCTTCTTTTCAGCAGCTGCCACCGTCTTCTGTGCATCTCGGAGCCTCTGGCGACGAGCAAGACTTGCCAAGGTGGGACGCATCAGGACACAGTCAAAACCCAGGCAAGTTGTCCTGGAACGCTTTCCATTCGCTTGCCGAGAGTGAATTCAAGAGGCAGGAGAGCGGCAGCCACCGTCCTCCAGCAGTCGGAAGGCTTGGCACGCAAGCCCGCTTCTTTGCGGCTTCGTTCTTCGCCTCTTCCAAGCAACCACGATCTCTGCTTCTCGGAGGCGAAGAAGCGGCTAATTCGCGCACAGCTC
Source organism: Anomalospiza imberbis (assembly GCF_031753505.1). NCBI lineage: Eukaryota > Metazoa > Chordata > Aves > Passeriformes > Viduidae > Anomalospiza > Anomalospiza imberbis. The sequence continues at coordinate 17,202 of NW_027100461.1, read as the reverse complement.
AGTAGAGCGGCAGCGCAGCGCTCCGGAGCGCCGCTTCAAGCCGAAAGACGCCGGGAAGCGGCACTTTCCTCCGGATAGCTCCGGAGCCGCGCTTCTGCTTCTCTAGTCATCTCTAGCTTAGCGAAAAGCTTTCCCACTCCAGTTGGCAAGGGGAGAGCGTACCTGCACTGCACACTAACCGCGGTTTGCAAAGAAAGAGGATTTGCTGCACATTCCAAGGACACGGCTCTTTCCGAGGCAATCTGCAACCTGCTGTCAGATGGAAGTGCTCTCTGCCCTCTCCTGCCCAGCTCTAGCTACTAGCGGGCACTTGCCAGCCTGGCCGAGGCAAACAACCTCCAGAGATGTCACAGAGCATAAGTGGAGCACAGATGCTCAAAAGCAGCAAAGCTGAAGAGCCTGGCTCAGCTTCACTAGTGTGCAATTGACTGACTGCGAAAAACAAAGCAGCAGAGCACCGGGCTTCTGGGCGCTGTGAAGGCAATTGCCAAAACCAGGCAGCTGCTCCTTCCCAAGCACAGGCAGCTGCCTATGTTCTTGCTTGTCGACAAACTCACCGCTGCCCTTCTTTTCAGCAGCTGCCACCGTCTTCTGTGCATCTCGGAGCCTCTGGCGACGAGCAAGACTTGCCAAGGTGGGACGCATCAGGACCAAGTCAAAACCCAGGCAAGTTGTCCTGGAACGCTTTCCATTCGCTTGCCGAGAGTGAATTCAAGAGGCAGGAGAGCGGCAGCCACCGTCCTCCAGCAGTCGGAAGGCTTGGCACACAAGCCCGCTTCTTTGCGGCTTCGTTCTTCGCCTCTTCCAAGCAACCGCGATCTCTGCTTCTCGGAGGCGAAGAAGCGGCTAATTCGCGCACAGCTCAGTAGAGCGGCAGCGCAGCGCTCCGGAGCGCCGCTTCAAGCCGAAAGACGCCGGGAAGCGGCACTTTCCTCCGGATAGCTCCGGAGCCGCGCTTCTGCTTCTCTAGTCATCTCTAGCTTAGCGAAAAGCTTTCCCACTCCAGTTGGCAAGGGGAGAGCGTACCTGCACTGCACACTAACCGCGGTTTGCAAAGAAAGAGGATTTGCTGCACATTGCAAGGACACGGCTCTTTCCGAGGCAATCTGCAACCTGCTGTCAGATGGAAGTGCTCTCTGCCCTCTCCTGCCCAGCTCTAGGTACTAGCGGGCACTTTCAGCCTGGGCGAGGCAAACAACCTCCAGAGATGTCACAGAGCATGAGTGGAGCACAGATGCTCAAAAGCAGCAAAGCTGAAGAGCCTGGCTCAGCTTCACTAGTGTGCAATTGACTGACTGCGAAAAACAAAGCAGCAGAGCACCGGGCTTCTGGGCGCTGTGAAGGCAATTGCCAAAACCAGGCAGCTGCTCCTTCCCAAGCACAGGCAGCTGCCTATGTTCTTGCTTGTCGACAAACTCACCGCTGCCCTTCTTTTCAGCAGCTGCCACCGTCTTCTGTGCATCTCGGAGCCTCTGGCGACGAGCAAGACTTGCCAAGGTGGGAGGCATCAGGACCAAGTCAAAACCCAGGCAAGTTGTCCTGGAACGCTTTCCATTCGCTTGCCGAGAGTGAATTCAAGAGGCAGGAGAGCGGCAGCCACCGTCCTCCAGCAGTCGGAAGGCTTGGCACACAAGCCCGCTTCTTTGCGGCTTCGTTCTTCGCCTCTTCCAAGCAACCGCGATCTCTGCTTCTCGGAGGCGAAGAAGCGGCTAATTCGCGCACAGCTCAGTAGAGCGGCAGCGGAGCGCTCCGGAGCGCCGCTTCAAGCCGAAAGACGCCGGGAAGCGGCACTTTCCTCCGGATAGCTCCGGAGCCGCGCTTCTGCTTCTCTAGTCATCTCTAGCTTAGCGAAAAGCTTTCCCACTCCAGTTGGCAAGGGGAGAGCGTACCTGCACTGCACACTAACCGCGGTTTGCAAAGAAAGAGGATTTGCTGCACATTCCAAGGACACGGCTCTTTCCGAGGCAATCTGCAACCTGCTGTCAGATGGAAGTGCTCTCTGCCCTCTCCTGCCCAGCTCTAGCTACTAGCGGGCACTTGCCAGCCTGGCCAAGGCAAACAACCTCCAGAGATGTCACAGAGCATAAGTGGAGCACAGATGCTCAAAAGCAGCAAAGCTGAAGAGCCTGGCTCAGCTTGACTAGTGTGCAATTGACTGACTGCGAAAAACAAAGCAGCAGAGCACCGGGCTTCTGGGCGCTGTGAAGGCAATTGCCAAAACCAGGCAGCTGCTCCTTCCCAAGCACAGGCAGCTGCCTATGTTCTTGCTTGTCGACAAACTCACCGCTGCCCTTCTTTTCAGCAGCTGCCACCGTCTTCTGTGCATCTCGGAGCCTCTGGCGACGAGCAAGACTTGCCAAGGTGGGAGGCATCAGGACCAAGTCAAAACCCAGGCAAGTTGTCCTGGAACGCTTTCCATTCGCTTGCCGAGAGTGAATTCAAGAGGCAGGAGAGCGGCAGCCACCGTCCTCCAGCAGTCGGAAGGCTTGGCACACAAGCCCGCTTCTTTGCGGCTTCGTTCTTCGCCTCTTCCAAGCAACCGCGATCTCTGCTTCTCGGAGGCGAAGAAGCGGCTAATTCGCGCACAGCTCAGTAGAGCGGCAGCGCAGCGCTCCGGAGCGCCGCTTCAAGCCGAAAGACGCCGGGAAGCGGCACTTTCCTCCGGATAGCTCCGGAGCCGCGCTTCTGCTTCTCTAGTCATCTCTAGCTTAGCGAAAAGCTTTCCCACTCCAGTTGGCAAGGGGAGAGCGTACCTGCACTGCACACTAACCGCGGTTTGCAAAGAAAGAGGATTTGCTGCACATTGCAAGGACACGGCTCTTTCCGAGGCAATCTGCAACCTGCTGTCAGATGGAAGTGCTCTCTGCCCTCTCCTGCCCAGCTCTAGGTACTAGCGGGCACTTTCAGCCTGGGCGAGGCAAACAACCTCCAGAGATGTCACAGAGCATGAGTGGAGCACAGATGCTCAAAAGCAGCAAAGCTGAAGAGCCTGGCTCAGCTTCACTAGTGTGCAATTGACTGACTGCGAAAAACAAAGCAGCAGAGCACCGGGCTTCTGGGCGCTGTGAAGGCAATTGCCAAAACCAGGCAGCTGCTCCTTCCCAAGCACAGGCAGCTGCCTATGTTCTTGCTTGTCGACAAACTCACCGCTGCCCTTCTTTTCAGCAGCTGCCACCGTCTTCTGTGCATCTCGGAGCCTCTGGCGACGAGCAAGACTTGCCAAGGTGGGAGGCATCAGGACCAAGTCAAAACCCAGGCAAGTTGTCCTGGAACGCTTTCCATTCGCTTGCCGAGAGTGAATTCAAGAGGCAGGAGAGCGGCAGCCACCGTCCTCCAGCAGTCGGAAGGCTTGGCACACAAGCCCGCTTCTTTGCGGCTTCGTTCTTCGCCTCTTCCAAGCAACCGCGATCTCTGCTTCTCGGAGGCGAAGAAGCGGCTAATTCGCGCACAGCTCAGTAGAGCGGCAGCGGAGCGCTCCGGAGCGCCGCTTCAAGCCGAAAGACGCCGGGAAGCGGCACTTTCCTCCGGATAGCTCCGGAGCCGCGCTTCTGCTTCTCTAGTCATCTCTAGCTTAGCGAAAAGCTTTCCCACTCCAGTTGGCAAGGGGAGAGCGTACCTGCACTGCACACTAACCGCGGTTTGCAAAGAAAGAGGATTTGCTGCACATTCCAAGGACACGGCTCTTTCCGAGGCAATCTGCAACCTGCTGTCAGATGGAAGTGCTCTCTGCCCTCTCCTGCCCAGCTCTAGGTACTAGCGGGCACTTGCCAGCCTGGCCGAGGCAAACAACCTCCAGAGATGTCACAGAGCATAAGTGGAGCACAGATGCTCAAAAGCAGCAAAGCTGAAGAGCCTGGCTCAGCTTGACTAGTGTGCAATTGACTGACTGCGAAAAACAAAGCAGCAGAGCACCGGGCTTCTGGGCGCTGTGAAGGCAATTGCCAAAACCAGGCAGCTGCTCCTTCCCAAGCACAGGCAGCTGCCTATGTTCTTGCTTGTCGACAAACTCACCGCTGCCCTTCTTTTCAGCAGCTGCCACCGTCTTCTGTGCATCTCGGAGCCTCTGGCGACGAGCAAGACTTGCCAAGGTGGGACGCATCAGGACCAAGTCAAAACCCAGGCAAGTTGTCCTGGAACGCTTTCCATTCGCTTGCCGAGAGTGAATTCAAGAGGCAGGAGAGCGGCAGCCACCGTCCTCCAGCAGTCGGAAGGCTTGGCACACAAGCCCGCTTCTTTGCGGCTTCGTTCTTCGCCTCTTCCAAGCAACCGCGATCTCTGCTTCTCGGAGGCGAAGAAGCGGCTAATTCGCGCACAGCTCAGTAGAGCGGCAGCGCAGCGCTCCGGAGCGCCGCTTCAAGCCGAAAGACGCCGGGAAGCGGCACTTTCCTCCGGATAGCTCCGGAGCCGCGCTTCTGCTTCTCTAGTCATCTCTAGCTTAGCGAAAAGCTTTCCCACTCCAGTTGGCAAGGGGAGAGCGTACCTGCACTGCACACTAACCGCGGTTTGCAAAGAAAGAGGATTTGCTGCACATTGCAAGGACACGGCTCTTTCCGAGGCAATCTGCAACCTGCTGTCAGATGGAAGTGCTCTCTGCCCTCTCCTGCCCAGCTCTAGGTACTAGCGGGCACTTTCAGCCTGGGCGAGGCAAACAACCTCCAGAGATGTCACAGAGCATGAGTGGAGCACAGATGCTCAAAAGCAGCAAAGCTGAAGAGCCTGGCTCAGCTTCACTAGTGTGCAATTGACTGACTGCGAAAAACAAAGCAGCAGAGCACCGGGCTTCTGGGCGCTGTGAAGGCAATTGCCAAAACCAGGCAGCTGCTCCTTCCCAAGCACAGGCAGCTGCCTATGTTCTTGCTTGTCGACAAACTCACCGCTGCCCTTCTTTTCAGCAGCTGCCACCGTCTTCTGTGCATCTCGGAGCCTCTGGCGACGAGCAAGACTTGCCAAGGTGGGAGGCATCAGGACCAAGTCAAAACCCAGGCAAGTTGTCCTGGAACGCTTTCCATTCGCTTGCCGAGAGTGAATTCAACAGGCAGGAGAGCGGCAGCCACCGTCCTCCAGCAGTCGGAAGGCTTGGCACACAAGCCCGCTTCTTTGCGGCTTCGTTCTTCGCCTCTTCCAAGCAACCGCGATCTCTGCTTCTCGGAGGCGAAGAAGCGGCTAATTCGCGCACAGCTCAGTAGAGCGGCAGCGGAGCGCTCCGGAGCGCCGCTTCAAGCCGAAAGACGCCGGGAAGCGGCACTTTCCTCCGGATAGCTCCGGAGCCGCGCTTCTGCTTCTCTAGTCATCTCTAGCTTAGCGAAAAGCTTTCCCACTCCAGTTGGCAAGGGGAGAGCGTACCTGCACTGCACACTAACCGCGGTTTGCAAAGAAAGAGGATTTGCTGCACATTCCAAGGACACGGCTCTTTCCGAGGCAATCTGCAACCTGCTGTCAGATGGAAGTGCTCTCTGCCCTCTCCTGCCCAGCTCTAGGTACTAGCGGGCACTTTCCAGCCTGGCCGAGGCAAACAACCTCCAGAGATGTCACAGAGCATGAGTGGAGCACAGATGCTCAAAAGCAGCAAAGCTGAAGAGCCTGGCTCAGCTTGACTAGTGTGCAATTGACTGACTGCGAAAAACAAAGCAGCAGAGCACCGGGCTTCTGGGCGCTGTGAAGGCAATTGCCAAAACCAGGCAGCTGCTCCTTCCCAAGCACAGGCAGCTGCCTATGTTCTTGCTTGTCGACAAACTCACCGCTGCCCTTCTTTTCAGCAGCTGCCACCGTCTTCTGTGCATCTCGGAGCCTCTGGCGACGAGCAAGACTTGCCAAGGTGGGAGGCATCAGGACCAAGTCAAAACCCAGGCAAGTTGTCCTGGAACGCTTTCCATTCGCTTGCCGAGAGTGAATTCAACAGGCAGGAGAGCGGCAGCCACCGTCCTCCAGCAGTCGGAAGGCTTGGCACACAAGCCCGCTTCTTTGCGGCTTCGTTCTTCGCCTCTTCCAAGAAACCGCGATCTCTGCTTCTCGGAGGCGAAGAAGCGGCTAATTCGCGCACAGCTCAGTAGAGCGGCAGCGGAGCGCTCCGGAGCGCCGCTTCAAGCCGAAAGACGCCGGGAAGCGGCACTTTCCTCCGGATAGCTCCGGAGCCGCGCTTCTGCTTCTCTAGTCGTCTCTAGCTTAGCGAAAAGCTTTCCCACTCCAGTTGGCAAGGGGAGAGCGTACCTGCACTGCACACTAACCGCGGTTTGCAAAGAAAGAGGATTTGCTGCACATTCCAAGGACACGGCTCTTTCCGAGGCAATCTGCAACCTGCTGTCAGATGGAAGTGCTCTCTGCCCTCTCCTGCCCAGCTCTAGCTACTAGCGGGCACTTTCCAGCCTGGCCGAGGCAAACAACCTCCAGAGATGTCACAGAGCATAAGTGGAGCACAGATGCTCAAAAGCAGCAAAGCTGAAGAGCCTGGCTCAGCTTCACTAGTGTGCAATTGACTGACTGCGAAAAACAAAGCAGCAGAGCACCGGGCTTCTGGGCGCTGTGAAGGCAATTGCCAAAACCAGGCAGCTGCTCCTTCCCAAGCACAGGCAGCTGCCTATGTTCTTGCTTGTCGACAAACTCACCGCTGCCCTTCTTTTCAGCAGCTGCCACCGTCTCTGTGCATCTCGGAGCCTCTGGCGACGAGCAAGACTTGCCAAGGTGGGAGGCATCAGGACCAAGTCAAAACCCAGGCAAGTTGTCCTGGAACGCTTTCCATTCGCTTGCCGAGAGTGAATTCAACAGGCAGGAGAGCGGCAGCCACCGTCCTCCAGCAGTCGGAAGGCTTGGCACACAAGCCCGCTTCTTTGCGGCTTCGTTCTTCGCCTCTTCCAAGCAACCGCGATCTCTGCTTCTCGGAGGCGAAGAAGCGGCTAATTCGCGCACAGCTCAGTAGAGCGGCAGCGCAGCGCTCCGTGAGCGCCGCTTCAAGCCGAAAGACGCCGGGAAGCGGCACTTTCCTCCGGATAGCTCCGGAGCCGCGCTTCTGCTTCTCTAGTCATCTCTAGCTTAGCGAAAAGCTTTCCCACTCCAGTTGGCAAGGGGAGAGCGTACCTGCACTGCACACTAACCGCGGTTTGCAAAGAAGAGGATTTGCTGCACATTGCAAGGACACGGCTCTTTCCGAGGCAATCTGCAACCTGCTGTCAGATGGAAGTGCTCTCTGCCCTCTCCTGCCCAGCTCTAGGTACTAGCGGGCACTTTCAGCCTGGGCGAGGCAAACAACCTCCAGAGATGTCACAGAGCATGAGTGGAGCACAGATGCTCAAAAGCAGCAAAGCTGAAGAGCCTGGCTCAGCTTCACTAGTGTGCAATTGACTGACTGCGAAAAACAAAGCAGCAGAGCACCGGGGCTTCTGGGCGCTGTGAAGGCAATTGCCAAAACCAGGCAGCTGCTTCTTCCCAAGCACAGGCAGCTGCCTATGTTCTTGCTTGTCGACAAACTCACCGCTGCCCTTCTTTTCAGCAGCTGCCACCGTCTTCTGTGCATCTCGGAGCCTCTGGCGACGAGCAAGACTTGCCAAGGTGGGAGGGCATCAGGACCAAGTCAAAACCCAGGCAAGTTGTCCTGGAACGCTTTCCATTCGCTTGCCGAGAGTGAATTCAAGAGGCAGGAGAGCGGCAGCCACCGTCCTCCAGCAGTCGGAAGGCTTGGCACACAAGCCCGCTTCTTTGCGGCTTCGTTCTTCGCCTCTTCCAAGCAACCGCGATCTCTGCTTCTCTGGAGGCGAAGAAGCGGCTAATTCGCGCACAGCTCAGTAGAGCGGCAGCGCAGCGCTCCGGAGCGCCGCTTCAAGCCGAAAGACGCCGGGAAGCGGCACTTTCCTCCGGATAGCTCCGGAGCCGCGCTTCTGCTTCTCTAGTCATCTCTAGCTTAGCGAAAAGCTTTCCCACTCCAGTTGGCAAGGGGAGAGCGTACCTGCACTGCACACTAACCGCGGTTTGCAAAGAAAGAGGATTTGCTGCACATTCCAAGGACACGGCTCTTTCCGAGGCAATCTGCAACCTGCTGTCAGATGGAAGTGCTCTCTGCCCTCTCCTGCCCAGCTCTAGGTACTAGCGGGCACTTTCCAGCCTGGCCGAGGCAAACAACCTCCAGAGATGTCACAGAGCATAAGTGGAGCACAGATGCTCAAAAGCAGCAAAGCTGAAGAGCCTGGCTCAGCTTCACTAGTGTGCAATTGACTGACTGCGAAAAACAAAGCAGCAGAGCACCGGGCTTCTGGGCGCTGTGAAGGCAATTGCCAAAACCAGGCAGCTGCTCCTTCCCAAGCACAGGCAGCTGCCTATGTTCTTGCTTGTCGACAAACTCACCGCTGCCCTTCTTTTCAGCAGCTGCCACCGTCTTCTGTGCATCTCGGAGCCTCTGGCGACGAGCAAGACTTGCCAAGGTGGGACGCATCAGGACACAGTCAAACCCAGGCAAGTTGTCCTGGAACGCTTTCCATTCGCTTGCCGAGAGTGAATTCAACAGGCAGGAGAGCGGCAGCCACCGTCCTCCAGCAGTCGGAAGGCTTGGCACACAAGCCCGCTTCTTTGCGGCTTCGTTCTTCGCCTCTTCCAAGCAACCGCGATCTCTGCTTCTCGGAGGCGAAGAAGCGGCTAATTCGCGCACAGCTCAGTAGAGCGGCAGCGGAGCGCTCCGGAGCGCCGCTTCAAGCCGAAAGACGCCGGGAAGCGGCACTTTCCTCCGGATAGCTCCGGAGCCGCGCTTCTGCTTCTCTAGTCGTCTCTAGCTTAGCGAAAAGCTTTCCCACTCCAGTTGGCAAGGGGAGAGCGTACCTGCACTGCACACTAACCGCGGTTTGCAAAGAAAGAGGATTTGCTGCACATTCCAAGGACACGGCTCTTTCCGAGGCAATCTGCAACCTGCTGTCAGATGGAAGTGCTCTCTGCCCTCTCCTGCCCAGCTCTAGCTACTAGCGGGCACTTGCCAGCCTGGCCGAGGCAAACAACCTCCAGAGATGTCACAGAGCATAAGTGGAGCACAGATGCTCAAAAGCAGCAAAGCTGAAGAGCCTGGCTCAGCTTGACTAGTGTGCAATTGACTGACTGCGAAAAACAAAGCAGCAGAGCACCGGGCTTCTGGGCGCTGTGAAGGCAATTGCCAAAACCAGGCAGCTGCTCCTTCCCAAGCACAGGCAGCTGCCTATGTTCTTGCTTGTCGACAAACTCACCGCTGCCCTTCTTTTCAGCAGCTGCCACCGTCTTCTGTGCATCTCGGAGCCTCTGGCGACGAGCAAGACTTGCCAAGGTGGGAGGCATCAGGACCAAGTCAAAACCCAGGCAAGTTGTCCTGGAACGCTTTCCATTCGCTTGCCGAGAGTGAATTCAACAGGCAGGAGAGCGGCAGCCACCGTCCTCCAGCAGTCGGAAGGCTTGGCACACAGCCCGCTTCTTTTCGGCTTCGTTCTTCGCCTCTTCCAAGCAACCGCGATCTCTGCTTCTCGGAGGCGAAGAAGCGGCTAATTCGCGCACAGCTCAGTAGAGCGGCAGCGCAGCGCTCCGGAGCGCCGCTTCAAGCCGAAAGACGCCGGGAAGCGGCACTTTCCTCCGGATAGCTCCGGAGCCGCGCTTCTGCTTCTCTAGTCATCTCTAGCTTAGCGAAAAGCTTTCCCACTCCAGTTGGCAAGGGGAGAGCGTACCTGCACTGCACACTAACCGCGGTTTGCAAAGAAAGAGGATTTGCTGCACATTGCAAGGACACGGCTCTTTCCGAGGCAATCTGCAACCTGCTGTCAGATGGAAGTGCTCTCTGCCCTCTCCTGCCCAGCTCTAGGTACTAGCGGGCACTTTCAGCCTGGGCGAGGCAAACAACCTCCAGAGATGTCACAGAGCATGAGTGGAGCACAGATGCTCAAAAGCAGCAAAGCTGAAGAGCTGGCTCAGCTTCACTAGTGTGCAATTGACTGACTGCGAAAAACAAAGCAGCAGAGCACCGGGCTTCTGGGCGCTGTGAAGGCAATTGCCAAAACCAGGCAGCTGCTCCTTCCCAAGCACAGGCAGCTGCCTATGTTCTTGCTTGTCGACAAACTCACCGCTGCCCTTCTTTTCAGCAGCTGCCACCGTCTTCTGTGCATCTCGGAGCCTCTGGCGACGAGCAAGACTTGCCAAGGTGGGAGGCATCAGGACCAAGTCAAAACCCAGGCAAGTTGTCCTGGAACGCTTTCCATTCGCTTGCCGAGAGTGAATTCAACAGGCAGGAGAGCGGCAGCCACCGTCCTCCAGCAGTCGGAAGGCTTGGCACACAAGCCCGCTTCTTTGCGGCTTCGTTCTTCGCCTCTTCCAAGCAACCGCGATCTCTGCTTCTCGGAGGCGAAGAAGCGGCTAATTCGCGCACAGCTCAGTAGAGCGGCAGCGCAGCGCTCCGGAGCGCCGCTTCAAGCCGAAAGACGCCGGGAAGCGGCACTTTCCTCCGGATAGCTCCGGAGCCGCGCTTCTGCTTCTCTAGTCATCTCTAGCTTAGCGAAAAGCTTTCCCACTCCAGTTGGCAAGGGGAGAGCGTACCTGCACTGCACACTAACCGCGGTTTGCAAAGAAAGAGGATTTGCTGCACATTCCAAGGACACGGCTCTTTCCGAGGCAATCTGCAACCTGCTGTCAGATGGAAGTGCTCTCTGCCCTCTCCTGCCCAGCTCTAGGTACTAGCGGGCACTTGCCAGCCTGGCCGAGGCAAACAACCTCCAGAGATGTCACAGAGCATAAGTGGAGCACAGATGCTCAAAAGCAGCAAAGCTGAAGAGCCTGGCTGAGCTTCACTAGTGTGCAATTGACTGACTGCGAAAAACAAAGCAGCAGAGCACCGGGCTTCTGGGCGCTGTGAAGGCAATTGCCAAAACCAGGCAGCTGCTCCTTCCCAAGCACAGGCAGCTGCCTATGTTCTTGCTTGTCGACAAACTCACCGCTGCCCTTCTTTTCAGCAGCTGCCACCGTCTTCTGTGCATCTCGGAGCCTCTGGCGACGAGCAAGACTTGCCAAGGTGGGGAGGCATCAGGACCAAGTCAAAACCCAGGCAAGTTGTCCTGGAACGCTTTCCATTCGCTTGCCGAGAGTGAATTCAAGAGGCAGGAGAGCGGCAGCCACCGTCCTCCAGCAGTCGGAAGGCTTGGCACGCAAGCCCGCTTCTTTGCGGCTTCGTTCTTCGCCTCTTCCAAGCAACCGCGATCTCTGCTTCTCGGAGGCGAAGAAGCGGCTAATTCGCGCACAGCTCAGTAGAGCGGCAGCGGAGCGCTCCGGAGCGCCGCTTCAAGCCGAAAGACGCCGGGAAGCGGCACTTTCCTCCGGATAGCTCCGGAGCCGCGCTTCTGCTTCTCTAGTCATCTCTAGCTTAGCGAAAAGCTTTCCCACTCCAGTTGGCAAGGGGAGAGCGTACCTGCACTGCACACTAACCGCGGTTTGCAAAGAAAGAGGATTTGCTGCACATTCCAAGGACACGGCTCTTTCCGAGGCAATCTGCAACCTGCTGTCAGATGGGAAGTGCTCTCTGCCCTCTCCTGCCCAGCTCTAGGGTACTAGCGGGCACTTTCCAGCCTGGCCGAGGCAAACAACCTCCAGAGATGTCACAGAGCATAAGTGGAGCACAGATGCTCAAAAGCAGCAAAGCTGAAGAGCCTGGCTCAGCTTCACTAGTGTGCAATTGACTGACTGCGAAAAACAAAGCAGCAGAGCACCCCGGGCCTTCTGGGCGCTGTGAAGGCAATTGCCAAAACCAGGCAGCTGCTCCTTCCCAAGCACAGGCAGCTGCCTATGTTCTTGCTTGTCGACAAACTCACCGCTGCCCTTCTTTTCAGCAGCTGCCACCGTCTTCTGTGCATCTCGGAGCCTCTGGCGACGAGCAAGACTTGCCAAGGTGGGACGCATCAGGACCAAGTCAAAACCCAGGCAAGTTGTCCTGGAACGCTTTCCATTCGCTTGCCGAGAGTGAATTCAAGAGGCAGGAGAGCGGCAGCCACCGTCCTCCAGCAGTCGGAAGGCTTGGCACACAAGCCCGCTTCTTTGCGGCTTCGTTCTTCGCCTCTTCCAAGCAACCGCGATCTCTGCTTCTCGGAGGCGAAGAAGCGGCTAATTCGCGCACAGCTCAGTAGAGCGGCAGCGGAGCGCTCCGGAGCGCCGCTTCAAGCCGAAAGACGCCGGGAAGCGGCACTTTCCTCCGGATAGCTCCGGAGCCGCGCTTCTGCTTCTCTAGTCATCTCTAGCTTAGCGAAAAGCTTTCCCACTCCAGTTGGCAAGGGGAGAGCGTACCTGCACTGCACACTAACCGCGGTTTGCAAAGAAAGAGGATTTGCTGCACATTCCAAGGACACGGCTCTTTCCGAGGCAATCTGCAACCTGCTGTCAGATGGAAGTGCTCTCTGCCCTCTCCTGCCCAGCTCTAGGTACTAGCGGGCACTTTCCAGCCTGGCCGAGGCAAACAACCTCCAGAGATGTCACAGAGCATAAGTGGAGCACAGATGCTCAAAAGCAGCAAAGCTGAAGATCCTGGCTCAGCTTGACTAGCGTGCAATTGACTGACTGCGAAAAACAAAGCAGCAGAGCACCGGGCTTCTGGGCGCTGTGAAGGCAATTGCCAAAACCAGGCAGCTGCTCCTTCCCAAGCACAGGCAGCTGCCTATGTTCTTGCTTGTCGACAAACTCACCGCTGCCCTTCTTTTCAGCAGCTGCCACCGTCTTCTGTGCATCTCGGAGCCTCTGGCGACGAGCAAGACTTGCCAAGGTGGGAGGCATCAGGACCAAGTCAAAACCCAGGCAAGTTGTCCTGGAACGCTTTCCATTCGCTTGCCGAGAGTGAATTCAAGAGGCAGGAGAGCGGCAGCCACCGTCCTCCAGCAGTCGGAAGGCTTGGCACACAAGCCGCTTCTTTGCGGCTTCGTTCTTCGCCTCTTCCAAGCAACCGCGATCTCTGCTTCTCGGAGGCGAAGAAGCGGCTAATTCGCGCACAGCTCAGTAGAGCGGCAGCGCAGCGCTCCGGAGCGCCGCTTCAAGCCGAAAGACGCCGGGAAGCGGCACTTTCCTCCGGATAGCTCCGGAGCCGCGCTTCTGCTTCTCTAGTCATCTCTAGCTTAGCGAAAAGCTTTCCACTCCAGTTGGCAAGGGGAGAGCGTACCTGCACTGCACACTAACCGCGGTTTGCAAAGAAAGAGGATTTGCTGCACATTCCAAGGACACGGCTCTTTCCGAGGCAATCTGCAACCTGCTGTCAGATGGAAGTGCTCTCTGCCCTCTCCTGCCCAGCTCTAGGTACTAGCGGGCACTTGCCAGCCTGGGCGAGGCAAACAACCTCCAGAGATGTCACAGAGCATAAGTGGAGCACAGATGCTCAAAAGCAGCAAAGCTGAAGAGCCTGGCTCAGCTTCACTAGTGTGCAATTGACTGACTGCGAAAAACAAAGCAGCAGAGCACCGGGCTTCTGGGCGCTGTGAAGGCAATTGCCAAAACCAGGCAGCTGCTCCTTCCCAAGCACAGGCAGCTGCCTATGTTCTTGCTGGTCGACAAACTCACCGCTGCCCTTCTTTTCAGCAGCTGCCACCGTCTTCTGTGCATCTCGGAGCCTCTGGCGACGAGCAAGACTTGCCAAGGTGGGAGGCATCAGGACCAAGTCAAAACCCAGGCAAGTTGTCCTGGAACGCTTTCCATTCGCTTGCCGAGAGTGAATTCAAGAGGCAGGAGAGCGGCAGCCACCGTCCTCCAGCAGTCGGAAGGCTTGGCACACAAGCCCGCTTCTTTGCGGCTTCGTTCTTCGCCTCTTCCAAGCAACCGCGATCTCTGCTTCTCGGAGGCGAAGAAGCGGCTAATTCGCGCACAGCTCAGTAGAGCGGCAGCGCAGCGCTCCGGAGCGCCGCTTCAAGCCGAAGACGCCGGGAAGCGGCACTTTCCTCCGGATAGCTCCGGAGCCGCGCTTCTGCTTCTCTAGTCATCTCTAGCTTAGCGAAAAGCTTTCCCACTCCAGTTGGCAAGGGGAGAGCGTACCTGCACTGCACACTAACCGCGGTTTGCAAAGAAAGAGGATTTGCTGCACATTCCAAGGACACGGCTCTTTCCGAGGCAATCTGCAACCTGCTGTCAGATGGAAGTGCTCTCTGCCCTCTCCTGCCCAGCTCTAGCTACTAGCGGGCACTTGCCAGCCTGGCCGAGGCAAACAACCTCCAGAGATGTCACAGAGCATAAGTGGAGCACAGATGCTCAAAAGCAGCAAAGCTGAAGAGCCTGGCTGAGCTTCACTAGTGTGCAATTGACTGACTGCGAAAAACAAAGCAGCAGAGCACCGGGCTTCTGGGCGCTGTGAAGGCAATTGCCAAAACCAGGCAGCTGCTCCTTCCCAAGCACAGGCAGCTGCCTATGTTCTTGCTTGTCGACAAACTCACCGCTGCCCTTCTTTTCAGCAGCTGCCACCGTCTTCTGTGCATCTCGGAGCCTCTGGCGACGAGCAAAGACTTGCCAAGGTGGGACGCATCAGGACACAGTCAAAACCCAGGCAAGTTGTCCTGGAACGCTTTCCATTCGCTTGCCGAGAGTGAATTCAAGAGGCAGGAGAGCGGCAGCCACCGTCCTCCAGCAGTCGGAAGGCTTGGCACGCAAGCCCGCTTCTTTGCGGCTTCGTTCTTCGCCTCTTCCAAGCAACCGCGATCTCTGCTTCTCGGAGGCGAAGAAGCGGCTAATTCGCGCACAGCTCAGTAGAGCGGCAGCGGAGCGCTCCGGAGCGCCGCTTCAAGCCGAAAGACGCCGGGAAGCGGCACTTTCCTCCGGATAGCTCCGGAGCCGCGCTTCTGCTTCTCTAGTCATCTCTAGCCTTAGCGAAAACCTTTCCCACTCCAGTTGGCAAGGGGAGAGCGTACCTGCACTGCACACTAACCGCGGTTTGCAAAGAAAGAGGATTTGCTGCACATTCCAAGGACACGGCTCTTTCCGAGGCAATCTGCAACCTGCTGTCAGATGGAAGTGCTCTCTGCCCTCTCCTGCCCAGCTCTAGGTACTAGCGGGCACTTTCCAGCCTGGCCGAGGCAAACAACCTCCAGAGATGTCACAGAGCATGAGTGGAGCACAGATGCTCAAAGCAGCAAAGCTGAAGAGCCTGGCTCAGCTTGACTAGTGTGCAATTGACTGACTGCGAAAAACAAAGCAGCAGAGCACCGGGCTTCTGGGCGCTGTGAAGGCAATTGCCAAAACCAGGCAGCTGCTCCTTCCCCAAGCACAGGCAGCTGCCTATGTTCTTGCTTGTCGACAACTCACCGCATGCCCTTCTTTTCAGCAGCTGCCACCGTCTTCTGTGCATCTCGGAGCCTCTGGCGACGAGCAAGACTTGCCAAGGTGGGAGGCATCAGGACCAAGTCAAAACCCAGGCAAGTTGTCCTGGAACGCTTTCCATTCGCTTGCCGAGAGTGAATTCAACAGGCAGGAGAGCGGCAGCCACCGTCCTCCAGCAGTCGGAAGGCTTGGCACACAAGCCCGCTTCTTTGCGGCTTCGTTCTTCGCCTCTTCCAAGCAACCGCGATCTCTGCTTCTCGGAGGCGAAGAAGCGGCTAATTCGCGCACAGCTCAGTAGAGCGGGCAGCGGAGCGCTCCGGAGCGCCGCTTCAAGCCGAAAGACGCCGGGAAGCGGCACTTTCCTCCGGATAGCTCCGGAGCCGCGCTTCTGCTTCTCTAGTCGTCTCTAGCTTAGCGAAAAGCTTTCCCACTCCAGTTGGCAAGGGGAGAGCGTACCTGCACTGCACACTAACCGCGGTTTGCAAAGAAAGAGGATTTGCTGCACATTCCAAGGACACGGCTCTTTCCGAGGCAATCTGCAACCTGCTGTCAGATGGAAGTGCTCTCTGCCCTCTCCTGCCCAGCTCTAGCTACTAGCGGGCACTTGCCAGCCTGGCCGAGGCAAACAACCTCCAGAGATGTCACAGAGCATAAGTGGAGCACAGATGCTCAAAAGACAGCAAAGCTGAAGAGCCTGGCTCAGCTTGACTAGTGTGCAATTGACTGACTGCGAAAAACAAAGCAGCAGAGCACCGGGCTTCTGGGCGCTGTGAAGGCAATTGCCAAAACCAGGCAGCTGCTCCTTCCCAAGCACAGGCAGCTGCCTATGTTCTTGCTTGTCGACAAACTCACCGCTGCCCTTCTTTTCAGCAGCTGCCACCGTCTTCTGTGCATCTCGGAGCCTCTGGCGACGAGCAAGACTTGCCAAGGTGGGAGGCATCAGGACCAAGTCAAAACCCAGGCAAGTTGTCCTGGAACGCTTTCCATTCGCTTGCCGAGAGTGAATTCAAGAGGCAGGAGAGCGGCAGCCACCGTCCTCCAGCAGTCGGAAGGCTTGGCACACAAGCCCCGCTTCTTTGCGGCTTCGTTCTTCGCCTCTTCCAAGCAACCGCGATCTCTGCTTCTCGGAGGCGAAGAAGCGGCTATTTCGCGCACAGCTCAGTTAGAGCGGCAGCGCAGCGCTCCGGAGCGCCGCTTCAAGCCGAAAGACGCCGGGAAGCGGCACTTTCCTCCGGATAGCTCGGAGCCGCGCTTCTGCTTCTCTAGTCATCTCTAGCTTAGCGAAAAGCTTTCCCACTCAGTTGGCAAGGGGAGAGCGTACCTGCACTGCACACTAACCGCGGTTTGCAAAGAAAGAGGATTTTGCTGCACATTCCAAGGACACGGCTCTTTCCGAGGCAATCTGCAACCTGCTGTCAGATGGAAGTGCTCTCTGCCCTCTCCTGCCCAGCTCTAGGTACTAGCGGGCACTTTCAGCCTGGGCGAGGCAAACAACCTCCAGAGATGTCACAGAGCATGAGTGGAGCACAGATGCTCAAAAGCAGCAAAGCTGAAGAGCCTGGCTCAGCTTCACTAGTGTGCAATTGACTGACTGCGAAAAACAAAGCAGCAGAGCACCGGGCTTCTGGGCGCTGTGAAGGCAATTGCCAAAACCAGGCAGCTGCTCCTTCCCAAGCACAGGCAGCTGCCTATGTTCTTGCTTGTCGACAAACTCACCGCTGCCCTTCTTTTCAGCAGCTGCCACCGTCTTCTGTGCATCTCGGAGCCTCTGGCGACGAGCAAGACTTGCCAAGGTGGGAGCATCAGGACCAAGTCAAAACCCAGGCAAGTTGTCCTGGAACGCTTTCCATTCGCTTGCCGAGAGTGAATTCAAGAGGCAGGAGAGCGGCAGCCACCGTCCTCCAGCAGTCGGAAGGCTTGGCACACAAGCCCGCTTCTTTGCCG
>NW_027100460.1:0-45536 GCF_031753505.1 Anomalospiza imberbis | reverse complement strand
GAGATCGCGGTTGCTTGGAAGAGGCGAAGAACGAAGCCGCAAAGAAGCGGGCTGGTGTGCGAAGCCTTCCGACTGCTGGAGGACGGTGGCTGCCGCTCTCCTGCCTGTTGAATTCACTCTCGGCAAGCGAATGGAAAGCGTTCCAGGACAACTTGCCTGCGTTTTGACTTGGTCCTGATGCGTCCCACCTTGGCAAGCCTTGCTCGTCGCCAGAGGCTCCGAGATGCACAGAAGACGGTGGCAGCTGCTGAAAAGAAGGGCAGCGGTGAGTTTGTCGACAAGCAAGAACATAGGCAGCTGCCTGTGCTTGGGAAGGAGCAGCTGCCTGGTTTTGGCAATTGCCTTCACAGCGCCCAGAAGCCCGGTGCTCTGCTGCTTTGCTGCTTTGTTTTTCGCAGTCAGTCAATTGCACACTAGTGAAGCTGAGCC
Source organism: Anomalospiza imberbis (assembly GCF_031753505.1). Taxonomy (NCBI): domain Eukaryota; kingdom Metazoa; phylum Chordata; class Aves; order Passeriformes; family Viduidae; genus Anomalospiza; species Anomalospiza imberbis. The sequence goes on along the minus strand of NW_027100460.1, from coordinate 45,107 downwards.
AGGCTCTTCAGCTTTGCTGCTTTTGAGCATCTGTGCTCCACTTATGCTCTGTGACATCTCTGGAGGTTGTTTGCCTCGGCCAGGCTGGCAAGTGCCCGCTAGTACCTAGAGCTGGGCAGGAGAGGGCAGAGAGCACTTCCATCTGACAGCAGGTTGCAGATTGCCTCGGAAAGAGCCGTGTCCTTGGAATGTGCAGCAAATCCTCTTTCTTTGCAAACCGCGGTTAGTGTGCAGTGCAGGTCCACTCTCCCCTTGCCAAATGGAGTGGGAAAGCTTTTCGCTAAGATAGAGACGACTAGAGAGGCAGAAGCGCGGCTCCGGAGCTATCCGGAGGAAAGTGCCGCTTCCCGGCGTCTTTCGGCTTGAAGCGGCGCTCCGGAGCGCTGCGCTGCCGCTCTACTGAGCTGTGCGCGAATTAGCCGCTTCTTCGCCTCCGAGAGGCAGAGATCGCGGTTGCTTGGAAGAGGCGAAGAACGAAGCCGCAAAGAAGCGGGCTGGTGTGCGAAGCCTTCCGACTGCTGGAGGACGGTGGCTGCCGCTCTCCTGCCTGCTGAATTCACTCTCGGCAAGCGAATGGAAAGCGTTCCAGGACAACTTGCCTGGGTTTTGACTTGGTCCTGATGCGTCCCACCTTGGCAAGTCTTGCTCGTCGCCAGAGGCTCCGAGATGCACAGAAGACGGTGGCAGCTGCTGAAAAGAAGGGCAGCGGTGAGTTTGTCGACAAGCAAGAACATAGGCAGCTGCCTGTGCTTGGGAAGGAGCAGCTGCCTGGTTTTGGCAATTGCCTTCACAGCGCCCAGAAGCCCGGTGCTCTGCTGCTTTGTTTTTCACAGTCAGTCAATTGCACACTAGTGAAGCTGAGCCAGGCTCTTCAGCTTTGCTGCTTTTGAGCATCTGCGCTCCACTTATGCTCTGTGACATCTCTCGAGGTTGTTTGCCTCGCCCCGGCTGGCAAGTGCCCGCTAGTACCTTGAGCTGGGCAGGAGAGGGCAGAGAGCACTTCCATCTGACAGCAGGTTGCAGATTGCCTCGGAAAGAGCCGTGTCCTTGGAATGTGCAGCAAATCCTCTTTCTTTGCAAACCGCGGTTAGTGTGCAGTGCAGGTACACTCTCCCCTTGCCAAATGGAGTGGGAAAGCTTTTCGCTAAGATAGAGACGACTAGAGAAGCAGAAGCGCGGCTCCGGAGCTATCCGGAGGAAAGTGCCGCTTCCCGGCGTCTTTCGGCTTGAAGCGGCGCTCCGGAGCGCTGCGCTGCCGCTCTACCGAGCTGTGCGCGAATTAGCCGCTTCTTCGCCTCCGAGAGGCAGAGATCGCGGTTGCTTGGAAGAGGCGAAGAACGAAGCCGCAAAGAAGCGGGCTGGTGTGCGAAGCCTTCCGACTGCTGGAGGACGGTGGCTGCCGCTCTCCTGCCTGTTGAATTCACTCTCGGCAAGCGAATGGAAAGCGTTCCAGGACAACTTGCCTGGGTTTTGACTTGGTCCTGATGCGTCCCACCTTGGCAAGTCTTGCTCGTCGCCAGAGGCTCCGAGATGCACAGAAGACGGTGGCAGCTGCTGAAAAGAAGGGCAGCGGTGAGTTTGTCGACAAGCAAGAACATAGGCAGCTGCCTGTGCTTGGGAAGGAGCAGCTGCCTGGTTTTGGCAATTGCCTTCACAGCGCCCAGAAGCCCGGTGCTCTGCTGCTTTGTTTTTGGCAGTCAGTCAATTGCACACTAGTGAAGCTGAGCCAGGCTCTTCAGCTTTGCTGCTTTTGAGCATCTGTGCTCCACTTATGCTCTGTGACATCTCTCGAGGTTGTTTGCCTCGGCCAGGCTGGCAAGTGCCCGCTAGTACCTAGAGCTGGGCAGGAGAGGGCAGAGAGCACTTCCATCTGACAGCAGGTTGCAGATTGCCTCGGAAAGAGCCGTGTCCTTGGAATGTGCAGCAAATCCTCTTTCTTTGCAAACCGCGGTTAGTGTGCAGTGCAGGTCCACTCTCCCCTTGCCAAATGGAGTGGGAAAGCTTTTCGCTAAGATAGAGACGACTAGAGAGGCAGAAGCGCGGCTCCGGAGCTATCCGGAGGAAAGTGCCGCTTCCCGGCGTCTTTCGGCTTGAAGCGGCGCTCCGGAGCGCTGCGCTGCCGCTCTACTGAGCTGTGCGCGAATTAGCCGCTTCTTCGCCTCCGAGAGGCAGAGATCGCGGTTGCTTGGAAGAGGCGAAGAACGAAGCCGCAAAGAAGCGGGCTGGTGTGCGAAGTCTTCCGACTGCTGGAGCACGGTGGCTGCCGCTCTCCTGCCTGTTGAATTCACTCTCGGCAAGCGAATGGAAAGCGTTCCAGGACAACTTGCCTGCGTTTTGACTTGGTCCTGATGCGTCCCACCTTGGCAAGCCTTGCTCGTCGCCAGAGGCTCCGAGATGCACAGAAGACGGTGGCAGCTGCTGAAAAGAAGGGCAGCGGTGAGTTTGTCGACAAGCAAGAACATAGGCAGCTGCCTGTGCTTGGGAAGGAGCAGCTGCCTGGTTTTGGCAATTGCCTTCACAGCGCCCAGAAGCCCGGTGCTCTGCTGCTTTGCTGCTTTGTTTTTCGCAGTCAGTCAATTGCACACTAGTGAAGCTGAGCCAGGCTCTTCAGCTTTGCTGCTTTTGAGCATCTGTGCTCCACTTATGCTCTGTGACATCTCTCGAGGTTGTTTGCCTCGGCCAGGCTGGCAAGTGCCCGCTAGTACCTAGAGCTGGGCAGGAGAGGGCAGAGAGCACTTCCATCTGACAGCAGGTTGCAGATTGCCTCGGAAAGAGCCGTGTCCTTGGAATGTGCAGCAAATCCTCTTTCTTTGCAAACCGCGGTTAGTGTGCAGTGCAGGTCCACTCTCCCCTTGCCAAATGGAGTGGGAAAGCTTTTCGCTAAGATAGAGACGACTAGAGAGGCAGAAGCGCGGCTCCGGAGCTATCCGGAGGAAAGTGCCGCTTCCCGGCGTCTTTCGGCTTGAAGCGGCGCTCCGGAGCGCTGCGCTGCCGCTCTACTGAGCTGTGCGCGAATTAGCCGCTTCTTCGCCTCCGAGAGGCAGAGATCGCGGTTGCTTGGAAGAGGCGAAGAACGAAGCCGCAAAGAAGCGGGCTGGTGTGCGAAGCCTTCCGACTGCTGGAGGACGGTGGCTGCCGCTCTCCTGCCTGCTGAATTCACTCTCGGCAAGCGAATGGAAAGCGTTCCAGGACAACTTGCCTGGGTTTTGACTTGGTCCTGATGCGTCCCACCTTGGCAAGTCTTGCTCGTCGCCAGAGGCTCCGAGATGCACAGAAGACGGTGGCAGCTGCTGAAAAGAAGGGCAGCGGTGAGTTTGTCGACAAGCAAGAACATAGGCAGCTGCCTGTGCTTGGGAAGGAGCAGCTGCCTGGTTTTGGCAATTGCCTTCACAGCGCCCAGAAGCCCGGTGCTCTGCTGCTTTGTTTTTCACAGTCAGTCAATTGCACACTAGTGAAGCTGAGCCAGGCTCTTCAGCTTTGCTGCTTTTGAGCATCTGCGCTCCACTTATGCTCTGTGACATCTCTCGAGGTTGTTTGCCTCGCCCAGGCTGGCAAGTGCCCGCTAGTACCTAGAGCTGGGCAGGAGAGGGCAGAGAGCACTTCCATCTGACAGCAGGTTGCAGATTGCCTCGGAAAGAGCCGTGTCCTTGGAATGTGCAGCAAATCCTCTTTCTTTGCAAACCGCGGTTAGTGTGCAGTGCAGGTCCACTCTCCCCTTTCCAAATGGAGTGGGAAAGCTTTTCGCTAAGATAGAGACGACTAGAGAAGCAGAAGCGCGGCTCCGGAGCTATCCGGAGGAAAGTGCCGCTTCCCGGCGTCTTTCGGCTTGAAGCGGCGCTCCGGAGCGCTGCGCTGCCGCTCTACTGAGCTGTGCGCGAATTAGCCGCTTCTTCGCCTCCGAGAGGCAGAGATCGCGGTTGCTTGGAAGAGGCGAAGAACGAAGCCGCAAAGAAGCGGGCTGGTGTGCGAAGCCTTCCGACTGCTGGAGGACGGTGGCTGCCGCTCTCCTGCCTGCTGAAATTCACTCTCGGCAAGCGAATGGAAAGCGTTCCAGGACAACTTGCCTGGGTTTTGACTTGGTCCTGATGCGTCCCACCTTGGCAAGTCTTGCTCGTCGCCAGAGGCTCCGAGATGCACAGAAGACGGTGGCAGCTGCTGAAAAGAAGGGCAGCGGTGAGTTTGTCGACAAGCAAGAACATAGGCAGCTGCCTGTGCTTGGGAAGGAGCAGCTGCCTGGTTTTGGCAATTGCCTTCACAGCGCCCAGAAGCCCGGTGCTCTGCTGCTTTGTTTTTCACAGTCAGTCAATTGCACACTAGTGAAGCTGAGCCAGGCTCTTCAGCTTTGCTGCTTTTGAGCATCTGCGCTCCACTTATGCTCTGTGACATCTCTCGAGGTTGTTTGCCTCGCCCAGGCTGGCAAGTGCCCGCTAGTACCTAGAGCTGGGCAGGAGAGGGCAGAGAGCACTTCCATCTGACAGCAGGTTGCAGATTGCCTCGGAAAGAGCCGTGTCCTTGAATGTGCAGCAAATCCTCTTTCTTTGCAAACCGCGGTTAGTGTGCAGTGCAGGTCCACTCTCCCCTTTCCAAATGGAGTGGGAAAGCTTTTCGCTAAGATAGAGACGACTAGAGAAGCAGAAGCGCGGCTCCGGAGCTATCCGGAGGAAAGTGCCGCTTCCCGGCGTCTTTCGGCTTGAAGCGGCGCTCCGGAGCGCTGCGCTGCCGCTCTACTGAGCTGTGCGCGAATTAGCCGCTTCTTCGCCTCCGAGAGGCAGAGATCGCGGTTGCTTGGAAGAGGCGAAGAACGAAGCCGCAAAGAAGCGGGCTGGTGTGCGAAGCCTTCCGACTGCTGGAGGACGGTGGCTGCCGCTCTCCTGCCTGCTGAATTCACTCTCGGCAAGCGAATGGAAAGCGTTCCAGGACAACTTGCCTGGGTTTTGACTTGGTCCTGATGCGTCCCACCTTGGCAAGTCCTTGCTCGTCGCCAGAGGCTCCGAGATGCACAGAAGACGGTGGCAGCTGCTGAAAAGAAGGGCAGCGGTGAGTTTGTCGACAAGCAAGAACATAGGCAGCTGCCTGTGCTTGGGAAGGAGCAGCTGCCTGGTTTTGGCAATTGCCTTCACAGCGCCCAGAAGCCCGGTGCTCTGCTGCTTTGCTGCTTTGTTTTTCGCAGTCAGTCAATTGCACACTAGTGAAGCTGAGCCAGGCTCTTCAGCTTTGCTGCTTTTGAGCATCTGTGCTCCACTTATGCTCTGTGACATCTCTGGAGGTTGTTTGCCTCGGCCAGGCTGCAAGTGCCCGCTAGTACCTAGAGCTGGGCAGGAGAGGGCAGAGAGCACTTCCATCTGACAGCAGGTTGCAGATTGCCTCGGAAAGAGCCGTGTCCTTGGAATGTGCAGCAAATCCTCTTTCTTTGCAAACCGCGGTTAGTGTGCAGTGCAGGTCCACTCTCCCCTTGCCAAATGGAGTGGGAAAGCTTTTCGCTAAGATAGAGACGACTAGAGAGGCAGAAGCGCGGCTCCGGAGCTATCCGGAGGAAAGTGCCGCTTCCCGGCGTCTTTCGGCTTGAAGCGGCGCTCCGGAGCGCTGCGCTGCCGCTCTACTGAGCTGTGCGCGAATTAGCCGCTTCTTCGCCTCCGAGAGGCAGAGATCGCGGTTGCTTGGAAGAGGCGAAGAACGAAGCCGCAAAGAAGCGGGCTGGTGTGCGAAGCCTTCCGACTGCTGGAGCACGGTGGCTGCCGCTCTCCTGCCTGTTGAATTCACTCTCGGCAAGCGAATGGAAAGCGTTCCAGGACAACTTGCCTGTGTTTTGACTTGGTCCTGATGCGTCCCACCTTGGCAAGCCTTGCTCGTCGCCAGAGGCTCCGAGATGCACAGAAGACGGTGGCAGCTGCTGAAAAGAAGGGCAGCGGTGAGTTTGTCGACAAGCAAGAACATAGGCAGCTGCCTGTGCTTGGGAAGGAGCAGCTGCCTGGTTTTGGCCATTGCCTTCACAGCGCCCAGAAGCCCGGTGCTCTGCTGCTTTGCTGCTTTGTTTTTCGCAGTCAGTCAATTGCACACTAGTGAAGCTGAGCCAGGCTCTTCAGCTTTGCTGCTTTTGAGCATCTGTGCTCCACTTATGCTCTGTGACATCTCTCGAGGTTGTTTGCCTCGGCCAGGCTGGCAAGTGCCCGCTAGTACCTAGAGCTGGGCAGGAGAGGGCAGAGAGCACTTCCATCTGACAGCAGGTTGCAGATTGCCTCGGAAAGAGCCGTGTCCTTGGAATGTGCAGCAAATCCTCTTTCTTTGCAAACCGCGGTTAGTGTGCAGTGCAGGTCCACTCTCCCCTTGCCAAATGGAGTGGGAAAGCTTTTCGCTAAGATAGAGACGACTAGAGAGGCAGAAGCGCGGCTCCGGAGCTATCCGGAGGAAAGTGCCGCTTCCCGGCGTCTTTCAGCTTGAAGCGGCGCTCCGGAGCGCTGCGCTGCCGCTCTACCGAGCTGTGCGCGAATTAGCCGCTTCTTCGCCTCTGAGAGGCAGAGATGGCGGTTGCTTGGAAGAGGCGAAGAACGAAGCCGCAAAGAAGCGGGCTGGTGTGCGAAGCCTTCCGACTGCTGGAGGACGGTGGCTGCCGCTCTCCTGCCTGCTGAATTCACTCTCGGCAAGCGAATGGAAAGCGTTCCAGGACAACTTGCCTGGGTTTTGACTTGGTCCTGATGCGTCCCACCTTGGCAAGTCTTGCTCGTCGCCAGAGGCTCCGAGATGCACAGAAGACGGTGGCAGCTGCTGAAAAGAAGGGCAGCGGTGAGTTTGTCGACAAGCAAGAACATAGGCAGCTGCCTGTGCTTGGGAAGGAGCAGCTGCCTGGTTTTGGCAATTGCCTTCACAGCGCCCAGAAGCCCGGTGCTCTGCTGCTTTGTTTTTGGCAGTCAGTCAATTGCACACTAGTGAAGCTGAGCCAGGCTCTTCAGCTTTGCTGCTTTTGAGCATCTGTGCTCCACTTATGCTCTGTGACATCTCTCGAGCTTGTTTGCCTCGGCCAGGCTGGCAAGTGCCCGCTAGTACCTAGAGCTGGGCAGGAGAGGGCAGAGAGCACTTCCATCTGACAGCAGGTTGCAGATTGCCTCGGAAAGAGCCGTGTCCTTGGAATGTGCAGCAAATCCTCTTTCTTTGCAAACCGCGGTTAGTGTGCAGTGCAGGTCCACTCTCCCCTTGCCAAATGGAGTGGGAAAGCTTTTCGCTAAGATAGAGACGACTAGAGAGGCAGAAGCGCGGCTCCGGAGCTATCCGGAGGAAAGTGCCGCTTCCCGGCGTCTTTCGGCTTGAAGCGGCGCTCCGGAGCGCTGCGCTGCCGCTCTACTGAGCTGTGCGCGAATTAGCCGCTTCTTCGCCTCCGAGAGGCAGAGATCGCGGTTGCTTGGAAGAGGCGAAGAACGAAGCCGCAAAGAAGCGGGCTGGTGTGCGAAGCCTTCCGACTGCTGGAGGACGGTGCCTGCCGCTCTCCTGCCTGCTGAATTCACTCTCGGCAAGCGAATGGAAAGCGTTCCAGGACAACTTGCCTGGGTTTTGACTTGGTCCTGATGCGTCCCACCTTGGCAAGTCTTGCTCGTCGCCAGAGGCTCCGAGATGCACAGAAGACGGTGGCAGCTGCTGAAAAGAAGGGCAGCGGTGAGTTTGTCGACAAGCAAGAACATAGGCAGCTGCCTGTGCTTGGGAAGGAGCAGCTGCCTGGTTTTGGCAATTGCCTTCACAGCGCCCAGAAGCCCGGTGCTCTGCTGCTTTGTTTTTCGCAGTCAGTCAATTGCACACTAGTGAAGCTGAGCCAGGCTCTTCAGCTTTGCTGCTTTTGAGCATCTGTGCTCCACTTATGCTCTGTGACATCTCTCGAGGTTGTTTGCCTCGGCCAGGCTGGCAAGTGCCCGCTAGTACCTAGAGCTGGGCAGGAGAGGGCAGAGAGCACTTCCATCTGACAGCAGGTTGCAGATTGCCTCGGAAAGAGCCGTGTCCTTGGAATGTGCAGCAAATCCTCTTTCTTTGCAAACCGCGGTTAGTGTGCAGTGCAGGTCCACTCTCCCCTTGCCAAATGGAGTGGGAAAGCTTTTCGCTAAGATAGAGACGACTAGAGAGGCAGAAGCGCGGCTCCGGAGCTATCTGGAGGAAAGTGCCGCTTCCCGGCCTCTTTCGGCTTGAAGCGGCGCTCCGGAGCGCTGCGCTGCCGCTCTACTGAGCTGTGCGCGAACTAGCCGCTTCTTCGCCTCCGAGAGGCAGAGATGGCGGTTGCTTGGAAGAGGCGAAGAACGAAGCCGCAAAGAAGCGGGCTTGTGTGCGAAGCCTTCCGACTGCTGGAGGACGGCGGCTGCCGCTCTCCTGCCTGTTGAATTCACTCTCGGCAAGCGAATGGAAAGCGTTCCAGGACAACTTGCCTGGGTTTTGACTGTGTCCTGATGCGTCCCACCTTGGCAAGCCTTGCTCGTCGCCAGAGGCTCCGAGATGCACAGAAGACGGTGGCAGCTGCTGAAAAGAAGGGCAGCGGTGAGTTTGTCGACAAGCAAGAACATAGGCAGCTGCCTGTGCTTGGGAAGGAGCAGCTGCCTGGTTTTGGCAATTGCCTTCACAGCGCCCAGAAGCCCGGTGCTCTGCTGCTTTGTTTTTGGCAGTCAGTCAATTGCACACTAGTGAAGCTGAGCCAGGCTCTTCAGCTTTGCTGCTTTTGAGCATCTGTGCTCCACTTATGCTCTGTGACATCTCTGGAGGTTGTTTGCCTCGGCCAGGCTGGCAAGTGCCCGCTAGTACCTAGAGCTGGGCAGGAGAGGGCAGAGAGCACTTCCATCTGACAGCAGGTTGCAGATTGCCTCGGAAAGAGCCGTGTCCTTGGAATGTGCAGCAAATCCTCTTTCTTTGCAAACCGCGGTTAGTGTGCAGTGCAGGTCCACTCTCCCCTTGCCAAATGGAGTGGGAAAGCTTTTCGCTAAGATAGAGACGACTAGAGAGGCAGAAGCGCGGCTCCGGAGCTATCCGGAGGAAAGTGCCGCTTCCCGGCGTCTTTCGGCTTGAAGCGGCGCTCCGGAGCGCTGCGCTGCCGCTCTACTGAGCTGTGCGCGAATTAGCCGCTTCTTCGCCTCCGAGAGGCAGAGATCGCGGTTGCTTGGAAGAGGCGAAGAACGAAGCCGCAAAGAAGCGGGCTTGTGTGCGAAGCCTTCCGACTGCTGGAGGACGGCGCCTGCCGCTCTCCTGCCTGTTGAATTCACTCTCGGCAAGCGAATGGAAAGCGTTCCAGGACAACTTGCCTGGGTTTTGACTTGGTCCTGATGCGTCCCACCTTGGCAAGCCTTGCTCGTCGCCAGAGGCTCCGAGATGCACAGAAGACGGTGGCAGCTGCTGAAAAGAAGGGCAGCGGTGAGTTTGTCGACAAGCAAGAACATAGGCAGCTGCCTGTGCTTGGGAAGGAGCAGCTGCCTGGTTTTGGCAATTGCCTTCACAGCGCCCAGAAGCCCGGTGCTCTGCTGCTTTGTTTTTGGCAGTCAGTCAATTGCACACTAGTGAAGCTGAGCCAGGCTCTTCAGCTTTGCTGCTTTTGAGCATCTGTGCTCCACTTATGCTCTGTGACATCTCTCGAGGTTGTTTGCCTCGGCCAGGCTGGCAAGTGCCCGCTAGTACCTAGAGCTGGGCAGGAGAGGGCAGAGAGCACTTCCATCTGACAGCAGGTTGCAGATTGCCTCGGAAAGAGCCGTGTCCTTAGAATGTGCAGCAAATCCTCTTTCTTTGCAAACCGCGGTTAGTGTGCAGTGCAGGTCCACTCTCCCCTTGCCAAATGGAGTGGGAAAGCTTTTCGCTAAGATAGAGACGACTAGAGAGGCAGAAGCGCGGCTCCGGAGCTATCCGGAGGAAAGTGCCGCTTCCCGGCGTCTTTCAGCTTGAAGCGGTGCTCTGGAGCGCTGCGCTGCCGCTCTACCGAGCTGTGCGCGAATTAGCCGCTTCTTCGCCTCCGAGAGGCAGAGATGGCGGTTGCTTGGAAGAGGCGAAGAACGAAGCCGCAAAGAAGCGGGCTTGTGTGCGAAGCCTTCCGACTGCTGGAGGACGGTGCCTGCCGCTCTCCTGCCTGTTGAATTCACTCTCGGCAAGCGAATGGAAAGCGTTCCAGGACAACTTGCCTGGGTTTTGACTTGGTCCTGATGCGTCCCACCTTGGCAAGCCTTGCTCGTCGCCAGAGGCTCCGAGATGCACAGAAGACGGTGGCAGCTGCTGAAAAGAAGGGCAGCGGTGAGTTTGTCGACAAGCAAGAACATAGGCAGCTGCCTGTGCTTGGGAAGGAGCAGCTGCCTGGTTTTGGCAATTGCCTTCACAGCGCCCAGAAGCCCGGTGCTCTGCTGCTTTGTTTTTCGCAGTCAGTCAATTGCACACTAGTGAAGCTGAGCCAGGCTCTTCAGCTTTGCTGCTTTTGAGCATCTGTGCTCCACTTATGCTCTGTGACATCTCTCGAGGTTGTTTGCCTCGCCCAGGCTGGCAAGTGCCCGCTAGTACCTAGAGCTGGGCAGGAGAGGGCAGAGAGCACTTCCATCTGACAGCAGGTTGCAGATTGCCTCGGAAAGAGCCGTGTCCTTGGAATGTGCAGCAAATCCTCTTTCTTTGCAAACCGCGGTTAGTGTGCAGTGCAGGTCCACTCTCCCCTTGCCAAATGGAGTGGGAAAGCTTTTCGCTAAGATAGAGACGACTAGAGAGGCAGAAGCGCGGCTCCGGAGCTATCCGGAGGAAAGTGCCGCTTCCCGGCGTCTTTCGGCTTGAAGCGGCGCTCCGGAGCGCTGCGCTGCCGCTCTACCGAGCTGTGCGCGAATTAGCCGCTTCTTCGCCTCCGAGAGGCAGAGATCGCGGTTGCTTGGAAGAGGCGAAGAACGAAGCCGCAAAGAAGCGGGCTTGTGTGCGAAGCCTTCCGACTGCTGGAGGACGGCGGCTGCCGCTCTCCTGCCTGTTGAATTCACTCTCGGCAAGCGAATGGAAAGCGTTCCAGGACAACTTGCCTGGGTTTTGACTGTGTCCTGATGCGTCCCACCTTGGCAAGCCTTGCTCGTCGCCAGAGGCTCCGAGATGCACAGAAGACGGTGGCAGCTGCTGAAAAGAAGGGCAGCGGTGAGTTTGTCGACAAGCAAGAACATAGGCAGCTGCCTGTGCTTGGGAAGGAGCAGCTGCCTGGTTTTGGCAATTGCCTTCACAGCGCCCAGAAGCCCGGTGCTCTGCTGCTTTGTTTTTCGCAGTCAGTCAATTGCACACTAGTGAAGCTGAGCCAGGCTCTTCAGCTTTGCTGCTTTTGAGCATCTGTGCTCCACTTATGCTCTGTGACATCTCTCGAGCTTGTTTGCCTCACCCAGGCTGGCAAGTGCCCGCTAGTACCTAGAGCTGGGCAGGAGAGGGCAGAGAGCACTTTCATCTGACAGCAGGTTGCAGATTGCCTCGGAAAGAGCCGTGTCCTTGGAATGTGCAGCAAATCCTCTTTCTTTGCAAACCGCGGTTAGTGTGCAGTGCAGGTCCACTCTCCCCTTGCCAAATGGAGTGGGAAAGCTTTTCGCTAAGATAGAGACGACTAGAGAAGCAGAAGCGCGGCTCCGGAGCTATCCGGAGGAAAGTGCCGCTTCCCGGCGTCTTTCGGCTTGAAGCGGCGCTCCGGAGCGCTGCGCTGCCGCTCTACTGAGCTGTGCGCGAATTAGCCGCTTCTTCGCCTCCGAGAGGCAGAGATCGCGGTTGCTTGGAAGAGGCGAAGAACGAAGCCGCAAAGAAGCGGGCTGGTGTGCGAAGCCTTCCGACTGCTGGAGGACGGTGGCTGCCGCTCTCCTGCCTGCTGAATTCACTCTCGGCAAGCGAATGGAAAGCGTTCCAGGACAACTTGCCTGGGTTTTGACTTGGTCCTGATGCGTCCCACCTTGGCAAGCCTTGCTCGTCGCCAGAGGCTCCGAGATGCACAGAAGACGGTGGCAGCTGCTGAAAAGAAGGGCAGCGGTGAGTTTGTCGACAAGCAAGAACATAGGCAGCTGCCTGTGCTTGGGAAGGAGCAGCTGCCTGGTTTTGGCAATTGCCTTCACAGCGCCCAGAAGCCCGGTGCTCTGCTGCTTTGTTTTTCGCAGTCAGTCAATTGCACACTAGTGAAGCTGAGCCAGGCTCTTCAGCTTTGCTGCTTTTGAGCATCTGTGCTCCACTTATGCTCTGTGACATCTCTCGAGCTTGTTTGCCTCGGCCAGGCTGGCAAGTGCCCGCTAGTACCTAGAGCTGGGCAGGAGAGGGCAGAGAGCACTTCCATCTGACAGCAGGTTGCAGATTGCCTCGGAAAGAGCCGTGTCCTTGGAATGTGCAGCAAATCCTCTTTCTTTGCAAACCGCGGTTAGTGTGCAGTGCAGGTCCACTCTCCCCTTTCCAAATGGAGTGGGAAAGCTTTTCGCTAAGATAGAGACGACTAGAGAAGCAGAAGCGCGGCTCCGGAGCTATCCGGAGGAAAGTGCCGCTTCCCGGCGTCTTTCGGCTTGAAGCGGCGCTCCGGAGCGCTGCGCTGCCGCTCTACTGAGCTGTGCGCGAATTAGCCGCTTCTTCGCCTCCGAGAAGCAGAGATCGCGGTTGCTTGGAAGAGGCGAAGAACGAAGCCGCAAAGAAGCGGGCTTGCGTGCGAAGCCTTCCGACTGCTGGAGGACGGTGGCTGCCGCTCTCCTGCCTGCTGAATTCACTCTCGGCAAGCGAATGGAAAGCGTTCCAGGACAACTTGCCTGGGTTTTGACTTGGTCCGGATGCGTCCCACCTTGGCAAGTCTTGCTCGTCGCCAGAGGCTCCGAGATGCACAGAAGACGGTGGCAGCTGCTGAAAAGAAGGGCAGCGGTGAGTTTGTCGACAAGCAAGAACATAGGCAGCTGCCTGTGCTTGGGAAGGAGCAGCTGCCTGGTTTTGGCAATTGCCTTCACAGCGCCCAGAAGCCCGGTGCTCTGCTGCTTTGCTGCTTTGTTTTTCGCAGTCAGTCAATTGCACACTAGTGAAGCTGAGCCAGGCTCTTCAGCTTTGCTGCTTTTGAGCATCTGCGCTCCACTTATGCTCTGTGACATCTCTCGAGGTTGTTTGCCTCGGCCAGGCTGGCAAGTGCCCGCTAGTACCTAGAGCTGGGCAGGAGAGGGCAGAGAGCACTTCCATCTGACAGCAGGTTGCAGATTGCCTCGGAAAGAGCCGTGTCCTTGGAATGTGCAGCAAATCCTCTTTCTTTGCAAACCGCGGTTAGTGTGCAGTGCAGGTCCACTCTCCCCTTGCCAAATGGAGTGGGAAAGCTTTTCGCTAAGATAGAGACGACTAGAGAGGCAGAAGCGCGGCTCCGGAGCTATCCGGAGGAAAGTGCCGCTTCCCGGCGTCTTTCGGCTTGAAGCGGCGCTCCGGAGCGCTGCGCTGCCGCTCTACCGAGCTGTGCGCGAATTAGCCGCTTCTTCGCCTCCGAGAGGCAGAGATCGCGGTTGCTTGGAAGAGGCGAAGAACGAAGCCGCAAAGAAGCGGGCTTGTGTGCGAAGCCTTCCGACTGCTGGAGGACGGCGCCTGCCGCTCTCCTGCCTGTTGAATTCACTCTCGGCAAGCGAATGGAAAGCGTTCCAGGACAACTTGCCTGGGTTTTGACTTGGTCCTGATGCGTCCCACCTTGGCAAGCCTTGCTCGTCGCCAGAGGCTCCGAGATGCACAGAAGACGGTGGCAGCTGCTGAAAAGAAGGGCAGCGGTGAGTTTGTCGACAAGCAAGAACATAGGCAGCTGCCTGTGCTTGGGAAGGAGCAGCTGCCTGGTTTTGGCAATTGCCTTCACAGCGCCCAGAAGCCCGGTGCTCTGCTGCTTTGTTTTTCGCAGTCAGTCAATTGCACACTAGTGAAGCTGAGCCAGGCTCTTCAGCTTTGCTGCTTTTGAGCATCTGTGCTCCACTTATGCTCTGTGACATCTCTCGAGCTTGTTTGCCTCACCCAGGCTGGCAAGTGCCCGCTAGAACCTAGAGCTGGGCAGGAGAGGGCAGAGAGCACTTTCATCTGACAGCAGGTTGCAGATTGCCTCGGAAAGAGCCGTGTCCTTGGAATGTGCAGCAAATCCTCTTTCTTTGCAAACCGCGGTTAGTGTGCAGTGCAGGTCCACTCTCCCCTTGCCAAATGGAGTGGGAAAGCTTTTCGCTAAGATAGAGACGACTAGAGAAGCAGAAGCGCGGCTCCGGAGCTATCCGGAGGAAAGTGCCGCTTCCCGGCGTCTTTCGGCTTGAAGCGGCGCTCCGGAGCGCTGCGCTGCCGCTCTACTGAGCTGTGCGCGAATTAGCCGCTTCTTCGCCTCTGAGAGGCAGAGATCGCGGTTGCTTGGAAGAGGCGAAGAACGAAGCCGCAAAGAAGCGGGCTGGTGTGCGAAGCCTTCCGACTGCTGGAGGACGGTGGCTGCCGCTCTCCTGCCTGCTGAATTCACTCTCGGCAAGCGAATGGAAAGCGTTCCAGGACAACTTGCCTGGGTTTTGACTTGGTCCTGATGCGTCCCACCTTGGCAAGTCTTGCTCGTCGCCAGAGGCTCCGAGATGCACAGAAGACGGTGGCAGCTGCTGAAAAGAAGGGCAGCGGTGAGTTTGTCGACAAGCAAGAACATAGGCAGCTGCCTGTGCTTGGGAAGGAGCAGCTGCCTGGTTTTGGCAATTGCCTTCACAGCGCCCAGAAGCCCGGTGCTCTGCTGCTTTGTTTTTCGCAGTCAGTCAATTGCACACTAGTGAAGCTGAGCCAGGCTCTTCAGCTTTGCTGCTTTTGAGCATCTGTGCTCCACTTATGCTCTGTGACATCTCTCGAGGTTGTTTGCCTCGCCCCGGCTGGCAAGTGCCCGCTAGTACCTAGAGCTGGGCAGGAGAGGGCAGAGAGCACTTCCATCTGACAGCAGGTTGCAGATTGCCTCGGAAAGAGCCGTGTCCTTGGAATGTGCAGCAAATCCTCTTTCTTTGCAAACCGCGGTTAGTGTGCAGTGCAGGTCCACTCTCCCCTTGCCAAATGGAGTGGGAAAGCTTTTCGCTAAGATAGAGACGACTAGAGAGGCAGAAGCGCGGCTCCGGAGCTATCCGGAGGAAAGTGCCGCTTCCCGGCGTCTTTCGGCTTGAAGCGGCGCTCCGGAGCGCTGCGCTGCCGCTCTACTGAGCTGTGCGCGAATTAGCCGCTTCTTCGCCTCCGAGAGGCAGAGATCGCGGTTGCTTGGAAGAGGCGAAGAACGAAGCCGCAAAGAAGCGGGCTGGTGTGCGAAGCCTTCCGACTGCTGGAGGACGGTGCCTGCCGCTCTCCTGCCTGTTGAATTCACTCTCGGCAAGCGAATGGAAAGCGTTCCAGGACAACTTGCCTGGGTTTTGACTGTGTCCTGATGCGTCCCACCTTGGCAAGCCTTGCTCGTCGCCAGAGGCTCCGAGATGCACAGAAGACGGTGGCAGCTGCTGAAAAGAAGGGCAGCGGTGAGTTTGTCGACAAGCAAGAACATAGGCAGCTGCCTGTGCTTGGGAAGGAGCAGCTGCCTGGTTTTGGCAATTGCCTTCACAGCGCCCAGAAGCCCGGTGCTCTGCTGCTTTGCTGCTTTGTTTTTCGCAGTCAGTCAATTGCACACTAGTGAAGCTGAGCCAGGCTCTTCAGCTTTGCTGCTTTTGAGCATCTGCGCTCCACTTATGCTCTGTGACATCTCTGGAGGTTGTTTGCCTCGGCCAGGCTGGCAAGTGCCCGCTAGTACCTAGAGCTGGGCAGGAGAGGGCAGAGAGCACTTCCATCTGACAGCAGGTTGCAGATTGCCTCGGAAAGAGCCGTGTCCTTGGAATGTGCAGCAAATCCTCTTTCTTTGCAAACCGCGGTTAGTGTGCAGTGCAGGTCCACTCTCCCCTTGCCAAATGGAGTGGGAAAGCTTTTCGCTAAGATAGAGACGACTAGAGAGGCAGAAGCGCGGCTCCGGAGCTATCCGGAGGAAAGTGCCGCTTCCCGGCGTCTTTCGGCTTGAAGCGGCGCTCCGGAGCGCTGCGCTGCCGCTCTACTGAGCTGTGCGCGAATTAGCCGCTTCTTCGCCTCCGAGAGGCAGAGATCGCGGTTGCTTGGAAGAGGCGAAGAACGAAGCCGCAAAGAAGCGGGCTGGTGTGCGAAGCCTTCCGACTGCTGGAGGACAGTGGCTGCCGCTCTCCTGCCTGCTGAATTCACTCTCGGCAAGCGAATGGAAAGCGTTCCAGGACAACTTGCCTGGGTTTTGACTTGGTCCTGATGCGTCCCACCTTGGCAAGTCTTGCTCGTCGCCAGAGGCTCCGAGATGCACAGAAGACGGTGGCAGCTGCTGAAAAGAAGGGCAGCGGTGAGTTTGTCGACAAGCAAGAACATAGGCAGCTGCCTGTGCTTGGGAAGGAGCAGCTGCCTGGTTTTGGCAATTGCCTTCACAGCGCCCAGAAGCCCGGTGCTCTGCTGCTTTGTTTTTCACAGTCAGTCAATTGCACACTAGTGAAGCTGAGCCAGGCTCTTCAGCTTTGCTGCTTTTGAGCATCTGTGCTCCACTTATGCTCTGTGACATCTCTCGAGGTTGTTTGCATCGGCCAGGCTGGCAAGTGCCCGCTAGTACCTAGAGCTGGGCAGGAGAGGGCAGAGAGCACTTCCATCTGACAGCAGGTTGCAGATTGCCTCGGAAAGAGCCGTGTCCTTGGAATGTGCAGCAAATCCTCTTTCTTTGCAAACCGCGGTTAGTGTGCAGTGCAGGTCCACTCTCCCCTTTCCAAATGGAGTGGGAAAGCTTTTCGCTAAGATAGAGACGACTAGAGAGGCAGAAGCGCGGCTCCGGAGCTATCCGGAGGAAAGTGCCGCTTCCCGGCGTCTTTCGGCTTGAAGCGGCGCTCCGGAGCGCTGCGCTGCCGCTCTACTGAGCTGTGCGCGAATTAGCCGCTTCTTCGCCTCCGAGAGGCAGAGATCGCGGTTGCTTGGAAGAGGCGAAGAACGAAGCCGCAAAGAAGCGGGCTGGTGTGCGAAGCCTTCCGACTGCTGGAGCACGGTGGCTGCCGCTCTCCTGCCTGTTGAATTCACTCTCGGCAAGCGAATGGAAAGCGTTCCAGGACAACTTGCCTGGGTTTTGACTTGGTCCTGATGCGTCCCACCTTGGCAAGCCTTGCTCGTCGCCAGAGGCTCCGAGATGCACAGAAGACGGTGGCAGCTGCTGAAAAGAAGGGCAGCGGTGAGTTTGTCGACAAGCAAGAACATAGGCAGCTGCCTGTGCTTGGGAAGGAGCAGCTGCCTGGTTTTGGCAATTGCCTTCACAGCGCCCAGAAGCCCGGTGCTCTGCTGCTTTGCTGCTTTGTTTTTCGCAGTCAGTCAATTGCACACTAGTGAAGCTGAGCCAGGCTCTTCAGCTTTGCTGCTTTTGAGCATCTGTGCTCCACTTATGCTCTGTGACATCTCTCGAGGTTGTTTGCCTCGGCCAGGCTGGCAAGTGCCCGCTAGTACCTAGAGCTGGGCAGGAGAGGGCAGAGAGCACTTCCATCTGACAGCAGGTTGCAGATTGCCTCGGAAAGAGCCGTGTCCTTGGAATGTGCAGCAAATCCTCTTTCTTTGCAAACCGCGGTTAGTGTGCAGTGCAGGTCCACTCTCCCCTTGCCAAATGGAGTGGGAAAGCTTTTCGCTAAGATAGAGACGACTAGAGAGGCAGAAGCGCGGCTCCGGAGCTATCCGGAGGAAAGTGCCGCTTCCCGGCGTCTTTCGGCTTGAAGCGGCGCTCCGGAGCGCTGCGCTGCCGCTCTACCGAGCTGTGCGCGAATTAGCCGCTTCTTCGCCTCTGAGAGGCAGAGATGGCGGTTGCTTGGAAGAGGCGAAGAACGAAGCCGCAAAGAAGCGGGCTGGTGTGCGAAGCCTTCCGACTGCTGGAGGACGGTGGCTGCCGCTCTCCTGCCTGCTGAATTCACTCTCGGCAAGCGAATGGAAAGCGTTCCAGGACAACTTGCCTGGGTTTTGACTTGGTCCTGATGCGTCCCACCTTGGCAAGCCTTGCTCGTCGCCAGAGGCTCCGAGATGCACAGAAGACGGTGGCAGCTGCTGAAAAGAAGGGCAGCGGTGAGTTTGTCGACAAGCAAGAACATAGGCAGCTGCCTGTGCTTGGGAAGGAGCAGCTGCCTGGTTTTGGCAATTGCCTTCACAGCGCCCAGAAGCCCGGTGCTCTGCTGCTTTGTTTTTGGCAGTCAGTCAATTGCACACTAGTGAAGCTGAGCCAGGCTCTTCAGCTTTGCTGCTTTTGAGCATCTGTGCTCCACTTATGCTCTGTGACATCTCTCGAGCTTGTTTGCCTCGGCCAGGCTGGCAAGTGCCCGCTAGTACCTAGAGCTGGGCAGGAGAGGGCAGAGAGCACTTCCATCTGACAGCAGGTTGCAGATTGCCTCGGAAAGAGCCGTGTCCTTGGAATGTGCAGCAAATCCTCTTTCTTTGCAAACCGCGGTTAGTGTGCAGTGCAGGTCCACTCTCCCCTTGCCAAATGGAGTGGGAAAGCTTTTCGCTAAGATAGAGACGACTAGAGAGGCAGAAGCGCGGCTCCGGAGCTATCCGGAGGAAAGTGCCGCTTCCCGGCGTCTTTCGGCTTGAAGCGGCGCTCCGGAGCGCTGCGCTGCCGCTCTACTGAGCTGTGCGCGAATTAGCCGCTTCTTCGCCTCCGAGAGGCAGAGATCGCGGTTGCTTGGAAGAGGCGAAGAACGAAGCCGCAAAGAAGCGGGCTGGTGTGCGAAGCCTTCCGACTGCTGGAGCACGGTGGCTGCCGCTCTCCTGCCTGTTGAATTCACTCTCGGCAAGCGAATGGAAAGCGTTCCAGGACAACTTGCCTGCGTTTTGACTTGGTCCTGATGCGTCCCACCTTGGCAAGCCTTGCTCGTCGCCAGAGGCTCCGAGATGCACAGAAGACGGTGGCAGCTGCTGAAAAGAAGGGCAGCGGTGAGTTTGTCGACAAGCAAGAACATAGGCAGCTGCCTGTGCTTGGGAAGGAGCAGCTGCCTGGTTTTGGCAATTGCCTTCACAGCGCCCAGAAGCCCGGTGCTCTGCTGCTTTGCTGCTTTGTTTTTCGCAGTCAGTCAATTGCACACTAGTGAAGCTGAGCCAGGCTCTTCAGCTTTGCTGCTTTTGAGCATCTGCGCTCCACTTATGCTCTGTGACATCTCTCGAGCTTGTTTGCCTCGCCCAGGCTGGCAAGTGCCCGCTAGTACCTAGAGCTGGGCAGGAGAGGGCAGAGAGCACTTCCATCTGACAGCAGGTTGCAGATTGCCTCGGAAAGAGCCGTGTCCTTGGAATGTGCAGCAAATCCTCTTTCTTTGCAAACCGCGGTTAGTGTGCAGTGCAGGTACACTCTCCCCTTGCCAAATGGAGTGGGAAAGCTTTTCGCTAAGATAGAGACGACTAGAGAAGCAGAAGCGCGGCTCCGGAGCTATCCGGAGGAAAGTGCCGCTTCCCGGCGTCTTTCGGCTTGAAGCGGCGCTCCGGAGCGCTGCGCTGCCGCTCTACCGAGCTGTGCGCGAATTAGCCGCTTCTTCGCCTCCGAGAGGCAGAGATCGCGGTTGCTTGGAAGAGGCGAAGAACGAAGCCGCAAAGAAGCGGGCTGGTGTGCGAAGCCTTCCGACTGCTGGAGGACGGTGGCTGCCGCTCTCCTGCCTGTTGAATTCACTCTCGGCAAGCGAATGGAAAGCGTTCCAGGACAACTTGCCTGGGTTTTGACTTGGTCCTGATGCGTCCCACCTTGGCAAGTCTTGCTCGTCGCCAGAGGCTCCGAGATGCACAGAAGACGGTGGCAGCTGCTGAAAAGAAGGGCAGCGGTGAGTTTGTCGACAAGCAAGAACATAGGCAGCTGCCTGTGCTTGGGAAGGAGCAGCTGCCTGGTTTTGGCAATTGCCTTCACAGCGCCCAGAAGCCCGGTGCTCTGCTGCTTTGTTTTTGGCAGTCAGTCAATTGCACACTAGTGAAGCTGAGCCAGGCTCTTCAGCTTTGCTGCTTTTGAGCATCTGTGCTCCACTTATGCTCTGTGACATCTCTCGAGGTTGTTTGCCTCGGCCAGGCTGGCAAGTGCCCGCTAGTACCTAGAGCTGGGCAGGAGAGGGCAGAGAGCACTTCCATCTGACAGCAGGTTGCAGATTGCCTCGGAAAGAGCCGTGTCCTTGGAATGTGCAGCAAATCCTCTTTCTTTGCAAACCGCGGTTAGTGTGCAGTGCAGGTCCACTCTCCCCTTGCCAAATGGAGTGGGAAAGCTTTTCGCTAAGATAGAGACGACTAGAGAGGCAGAAGCGCGGCTCCGGAGCTATCCGGAGGAAAGTGCCGCTTCCCGGCGTCTTTCGGCTTGAAGCGGCGCTCCGGAGCGCTGCGCTGCCGCTCTACTGAGCTGTGCGCGAATTAGCCGCTTCTTCGCCTCCGAGAGGCAGAGATCGCGGTTGCTTGGAAGAGGCGAAGAACGAAGCCGCAAAGAAGCGGGCTGGTGTGCGAAGCCTTCCGACTGCTGGAGCACGGTGGCTGCCGCTCTCCTGCCTGTTGAATTCACTCTCGGCAAGCGAATGGAAAGCGTTCCAGGACAACTTGCCTGCGTTTTGACTTGGTCCTGATGCGTCCCACCTTGGCAAGCCTTGCTCGTCGCCAGAGGCTCCGAGATGCACAGAAGACGGTGGCAGCTGCTGAAAAGAAGGGCAGCGGTGAGTTTGTCGACAAGCAAGAACATAGGCAGCTGCCTGTGCTTGGGAAGGAGCAGCTGCCTGGTTTTGGCAATTGCCTTCACAGCGCCCAGAAGCCCGGTGCTCTGCTGCTTTGCTGCTTTGTTTTTCGCAGTCAGTCAATTGCACACTAGTGAAGCTGAGCCAGGCTCTTCAGCTTTGCTGCTTTTGAGCATCTGTGCTCCACTTATGCTCTGTGACATCTCTCGAGGTTGTTTGCCTCGGCCAGGCTGGCAAGTGCCCGCTAGTACCTAGAGCTGGGCAGGAGAGGGCAGAGAGCACTTCCATCTGACAGCAGGTTGCAGATTGCCTCGGAAAGAGCCGTGTCCTTGGAATGTGCAGCAAATCCTCTTTCTTTGCAAACCGCGGTTAGTGTGCAGTGCAGGTCCACTCTCCCCTTGCCAAATGGAGTGGGAAAGCTTTTCGCTAAGATAGAGACGACTAGAGAGGCAGAAGCGCGGCTCCGGAGCTATCCGGAGGAAAGTGCCGCTTCCCGGCGTCTTTCGGCTTGAAGCGGCGCTCCGGAGCGCTGCGCTGCCGCTCTACTGAGCTGTGCGCGAATTAGCCGCTTCTTCGCCTCCGAGAGGCAGAGATCGCGGTTGCTTGGAAGAGGCGAAGAACGAAGCCGCAAAGAAGCGGGCTGGTGTGCGAAGCCTTCCGACTGCTGGAGGACGGTGGCTGCCGCTCTCCTGCCTGCTGAATTCACTCTCGGCAAGCGAATGGAAAGCGTTCCAGGACAACTTGCCTGGGTTTTGACTTGGTCCTGATGCGTCCCACCTTGGCAAGTCTTGCTCGTCGCCAGAGGCTCCGAGATGCACAGAAGACGGTGGCAGCTGCTGAAAAGAAGGGCAGCGGTGAGTTTGTCGACAAGCAAGAACATAGGCAGCTGCCTGTGCTTGGGAAGGAGCAGCTGCCTGGTTTTGGCAATTGCCTTCACAGCGCCCAGAAGCCCGGTGCTCTGCTGCTTTGTTTTTCACAGTCAGTCAATTGCACACTAGTGAAGCTGAGCCAGGCTCTTCAGCTTTGCTGCTTTTGAGCATCTGCGCTCCACTTATGCTCTGTGACATCTCTCGAGCTTGTTTGCCTCGCCCAGGCTGGCAAGTGCCCGCTAGTACCTAGAGCTGGGCAGGAGAGGGCAGAGAGCACTTCCATCTGACAGCAGGTTGCAGATTGCCTCGGAAAGAGCCGTGTCCTTGGAATGTGCAGCAAATCCTCTTTCTTTGCAAACCGCGGTTAGTGTGCAGTGCAGGTCCACTCTCCCCTTGCCAAATGGAGTGGGAAAGCTTTTCGCTAAGATAGAGACGACTAGAGAGGCAGAAGCGCGGCTCCGGAGCTATCCGGAGGAAAGTGCCGCTTCCCGGCGTCTTTCGGCTTGAAGCGGCGCTCCGGAGCGCTGCGCTGCCGCTCTACTGAGCTGTGCGCGAATTAGCCGCTTCTTCGCCTCCGAGAGGCAGAGATCGCGGTTGCTTGGAAGAGGCGAAGAACGAAGCCGCAAAGAAGCGGGCTGGTGTGCGAAGCCTTCCGACTGCTGGAGGACGGTGGCTGCCGCTCTCCTGCCTGCTGAATTCACTCTCGGCAAGCGAATGGAAAGCGTTCCAGGACAACTTGCCTGGGTTTTGACTTGGTCCTGATGCGTCCCACCTTGGCAAGTCTTGCTCGTCGCCAGAGGCTCCGAGATGCACAGAAGACGGTGGCAGCTGCTGAAAAGAAGGGCAGCGGTGAGTTTGTCGACAAGCAAGAACATAGGCAGCTGCCTGTGCTTGGGAAGGAGCAGCTGCCTGGTTTTGGCCATTGCCTTCACAGCGCCCAGAAGCCCGGTGCTCTGCTGCTTTGTTTTTGGCAGTCAGTCAATTGCACACTAGTGAAGCTGAGCCAGGCTCTTCAGCTTTGCTGCTTTTGAGCATCTGTGCTCCACTTATGCTCTGTGACATCTCTCGAGGTTGTTTGCCTCGGCCAGGCTGGCAAGTGCCCGCTAGTACCTAGAGCTGGGCAGGAGAGGGCAGAGAGCACTTCCATCTGACAGCAGGTTGCAGATTGCCTCGGAAAGAGCCGTGTCCTTGGAATGTGCAGCAAATCCTCTTTCTTTGCAAACCGCGGTTAGTGTGCAGTGCAGGTCCACTCTCCCCTTGCCAAATGGAGTGGGAAAGCTTTTCGCTAAGATAGAGACGACTAGAGAGGCAGAAGCGCGGCTCCGGAGCTATCCGGAGGAAAGTGCCGCTTCCCGGCGTCTTTCGGCTTGAAGCGGCGCTCCGGAGCGCTGCGCTGCCGCTCTACTGAGCTGTGCGCGAATTAGCCACTTCTTCGCCTCCGAGAGGCAGAGATCGCGGTTGCTTGGAAGAGGCGAAGAACGAAGCCGCAAAGAAGCGGGCTGGTGTGCGAAGCCTTCCGACTGCTGGAGCACGGTGGCTGCCGCTCTCCTGCCTGTTGAATTCACTCTCGGCAAGCGAATGGAAAGCGTTCCAGGACAACTTGCCTGCGTTTTGACTTGGTCCTGATGCGTCCCACCTTGGCAAGCCTTGCTCGTCGCCAGAGGCTCCGAGATGCACAGAAGACGGTGGCAGCTGCTGAAAAGAAGGGCAGCGGTGAGTTTGTCGACAAGCAAGAACATAGGCAGCTGCCTGTGCTTGGGAAGGAGCAGCTGCCTGGTTTTGGCAATTGCCTTCACAGCGCCCAGAAGCCCGGTGCTCTGCTGCTTTGCTGCTTTGTTTTTCGCAGTCAGTCAATTGCACACTAGTGAAGCTGAGCCAGGCTCTTCAGCTTTGCTGCTTTTGAGCATCTGTGCTCCACTTATGCTCTGTGACATCTCTCGAGGTTGTTTGCCTCGGCCAGGCTGGCAAGTGCCCGCTAGTACCTAGAGCTGGGCAGGAGAGGGCAGAGAGCACTTCCATCTGACAGCAGGTTGCAGATTGCCTCGGAAAGAGCCGTGTCCTTGGAATGTGCAGCAAATCCTCTTTCTTTGCAAACCGCGGTTAGTGTGCAGTGCAGGTCCACTCTCCCCTTGCCAAATGGAGTGGGAAAGCTTTTCGCTAAGATAGAGACGACTAGAGAGGCAGAAGCGCGGCTCCGGAGCTATCCGGAGGAAAGTGCCGCTTCCCGGCGTCTTTCGGCTTGAAGCGGCGCTCCGGAGCGCTGCGCTGCCGCTCTACTGAGCTGTGCGCGAATTAGCCGCTTCTTCGCCTCCGAGAGGCAGAGATCGCGGTTGCTTGGAAGAGGCGAAGAACGAAGCCGCAAAGAAGCGGGCTGGTGTGCGAAGCCTTCCGACTGCTGGAGGACGGTGGCTGCCGCTCTCCTGCCTGCTGAATTCACTCTCGGCAAGCGAATGGAAAGCGTTCCAGGACAACTTGCCTGGGTTTTGACTTGGTCCTGATGCGTCCCACCTTGGCAAGTCTTGCTCGTCGCCAGAGGCTCCGAGATGCACAGAAGACGGTGGCAGCTGCTGAAAAGAAGGGCAGCGGTGAGTTTGTCGACAAGCAAGAACATAGGCAGCTGCCTGTGCTTGGGAAGGAGCAGCTGCCTGGTTTTGGCAATTGCCTTCACAGCGCCCAGAAGCCCGGTGCTCTGCTGCTTTGTTTTTCACAGTCAGTCAATTGCACACTAGTGAAGCTGAGCCAGGCTCTTCAGCTTTGCTGCTTTTGAGCATCTGCGCTCCACTTATGCTCTGTGACATCTCTGGAGCTTGTTTGCCTCGGCCAGGCTGGCAAGTGCCCGCTAGTACCTAGAGCTGGGCAGGAGAGGGCAGAGAGCACTTCCATCTGACAGCAGGTTGCAGATTGCCTCGGAAAGAGCCGTGTCCTTGGAATGTGCAGCAAATCCTCTTTCTTTGCAAACCGCGGTTAGTGTGCAGTGCAGGTCCACTCTCCCCTTTCCAAATGGAGTGGGAAAGCTTTTCGCTAAGATAGAGACGACTAGAGAAGCAGAAGCGCGGCTCCGGAGCTATCCGGAGGAAAGTGCCGCTTCCCGGCGTCTTTCGGCTTGAAGCGGCGCTCCGGAGCGCTGCGCTGCCGCTCTACCGAGCTGTGCGCGAATTAGCCGCTTCTTCGCCTCCGAGAGGCAGAGATCGCGGTTGCTTGGAAGAGGCGAAGAACGAAGCCGCAAAGAAGCGGGCTGGTGTGCGAAGCCTTCCGACTGCTGGAGGACGGTGGCTGCCGCTCTCCTGCCTGCTGAATTCACTCTCGGCAAGCGAATGGAAAGCGTTCCAGGACAACTTGCCTGGGTTTTGACTTGGTCCTGATGCCTCCCACCTTGGCAAGTCTTGCTCGTCGCCAGAGGCTCCGAGATGCACAGAAGACGGTGGCAGCTGCTGAAAAGAAGGGCAGCGGTGAGTTTGTCGACAAGCAAGAACATAGGCAGCTGCCTGTGCTTGGGAAGGAGCAGCTGCCTGGTTTTGGCAATTGCCTTCACAGCGCCCAGAAGCCCGGTGCTCTGCTGCTTTGCTGCTTTGTTTTTCGCAGTCAGTCAATTGCACACTAGTGAAGCTGAGCCAGGCTCTTCAGCTTTGCTGCTTTTGAGCATCTGTGCTCCACTTATGCTCTGTGACATCTCTCGAGGTTGTTTGCCTCGGCCAGGCTGGCAAGTGCCCGCTAGTACCTAGAGCTGGGCAGGAGAGGGCAGAGAGCACTTCCATCTGACAGCAGGTTGCAGATTGCCTCGGAAAGAGCCGTGTCCTTGGAATGTGCAGCAAATCCTCTTTCTTTGCAAACCGCGGTTAGTGTGCAGTGCAGGTCCACTCTCCCCTTGCCAAATGGAGTGGGAAAGCTTTTCGCTAAGATAGAGACGACTAGAGAGGCAGAAGCGCGGCTCCGGAGCTATCCGGAGGAAAGTGCCGCTTCCCGGCGTCTTTCAGCTTGAAGCGGCGCTCCGGAGCGCTGCGCTGCCGCTCTACCGAGCTGTGCGCGAATTAGCCGCTTCTTCGCCTCTGAGAGGCAGAGATGGCGGTTGCTTGGAAGAGGCGAAGAACGAAGCCGCAAAGAAGCGGGCTGGTGTGCGAAGCCTTCCGACTGCTGGAGGACGGTGGCTGCCGCTCTCCTGCCTGCTGAATTCACTCTCGGCAAGCGAATGGAAAGCGTTCCAGGACAACTTGCCTGGGTTTTGACTTGGTCCTGATGCGTCCCACCTTGGCAAGTCTTGCTCGTCGCCAGAGGCTCCGAGATGCACAGAAGACGGTGGCAGCTGCTGAAAAGAAGGGCAGCGGTGAGTTTGTCGACAAGCAAGAACATAGGCAGCTGCCTGTGCTTGGGAAGGAGCAGCTGCCTGGTTTTGGCAATTGCCTTCACAGCGCCCAGAAGCCCGGTGCTCTGCTGCTTTGTTTTTGGCAGTCAGTCAATTGCACACTAGTGAAGCTGAGCCAGGCTCTTCAGCTTTGCTGCTTTTGAGCATCTGTGCTCCACTTATGCTCTGTGACATCTCTCGAGCTTGTTTGCCTCGGCCAGGCTGGCAAGTGCCCGCTAGTACCTAGAGCTGGGCAGGAGAGGGCAGAGAGCACTTCCATCTGACAGCAGGTTGCAGATTTCCTCGGAAAGAGCCGTGTCCTTGGAATGTGCAGCAAATCCTCTTTCTTTGCAAACCGCGGTTAGTGTGCAGTGCAGGTCCACTCTCCCCTTGCCAAATGGAGTGGGAAAGCTTTTCGCTAAGATAGAGACGACTAGAGAGGCAGAAGCGCGGCTCCGGAGCTATCCGGAGGAAAGTGCCGCTTCCCGGCGTCTTTCGGCTTGAAGCGGCGCTCCGGAGCGCTGCGCTGCCGCTCTACTGAGCTGTGCGCGAATTAGCCGCTTCTTCGCCTCCGAGAGGCAGAGATCGCGGTTGCTTGGAAGAGGCGAAGAACGAAGCCGCAAAGAAGCGGGCTGGTGTGCGAAGCCTTCCGACTGCTGGAGCACGGTGGCTGCCGCTCTCCTGCCTGTTGAATTCACTCTCGGCAAGCGAATGGAAAGCGTTCCAGGACAACTTGCCTGCGTTTTGACTTGGTCCTGATGCGTCCCACCTTGGCAAGCCTTGCTCGTCGCCAGAGGCTCCGAGATGCACAGAAGACGGTGGCAGCTGCTGAAAAGAAGGGCAGCGGTGAGTTTGTCGACAAGCAAGAACATAGGCAGCTGCCTGTGCTTGGGAAGGAGCAGCTGCCTGGTTTTGGCCATTGCCTTCACAGCGCCCAGAAGCCCGGTGCTCTGCTGCTTTGCTGCTTTGTTTTTCGCAGTCAGTCAATTGCACACTAGTGAAGCTGAGCCAGGCTCTTCAGCTTTGCTGCTTTTGAGCATCTGTGCTCCACTTATGCTCTGTGACATCTCTCGAGGTTGTTTGCCTCGGCCAGGCTGGCAAGTGCCCGCTAGTACCTAGAGCTGGGCAGGAGAGGGCAGAGAGCACTTCCATCTGACAGCAGGTTGCAGATTGCCTCGGAAAGAGCCGTGTCCTTGGAATGTGCAGCAAATCCTCTTTCTTTGCAAACCGCGGTTAGTGTGCAGTGCAGGTCCACTCTCCCCTTGCCAAATGGAGTGGGAAAGCTTTTCGCTAAGATAGAGACGACTAGAGAGGCAGAAGCGCGGCTCCGGAGCTATCCGGAGGAAAGTGCCGCTTCCCGGCGTCTTTCAGCTTGAAGCGGCGCTCCGGAGCGCTGCGCTGCCGCTCTACCGAGCTGTGCGCGAATTAGCCGCTTCTTCGCCTCTGAGAGGCAGAGATGGCGGTTGCTTGGAAGAGGCGAAGAACGAAGCCGCAAAGAAGCGGGCTGGTGTGCGAAGCCTTCCGACTGCTGGAGGACGGTGGCTGCCGCTCTCCTGCCTGCTGAATTCACTCTCGGCAAGCGAATGGAAAGCGTTCCAGGACAACTTGCCTGGGTTTTGACTTGGTCCTGATGCGTCCCACCTTGGCAAGTCTTGCTCGTCGCCAGAGGCTCCGAGATGCACAGAAGACGGTGGCAGCTGCTGAAAAGAAGGGCAGCGGTGAGTTTGTCGACAAGCAAGAACATAGGCAGCTGCCTGTGCTTGGGAAGGAGCAGCTGCCTGGTTTTGGCAATTGCCTTCACAGCGCCCAGAAGCCCGGTGCTCTGCTGCTTTGTTTTTCGCAGTCAGTCAATTGCACACTAGTGAAGCTGAGCCAGGCTCTTCAGCTTTGCTGCTTTTGAGCATCTGTGCTCCACTTATGCTCTGTGACATCTCTCGAGCTTGTTTGCCTCGGCCAGGCTGGAAAGTGCCCGCTAGTACCTAGAGCTGGGCAGGAGAGGGCAGAGAGCACTTCCATCTGACAGCAGGTTGCAGATTAACTCGGAAAGAGCCGTGTCCTTGGAATGTGCAGCAAATCCTCTTTCTTTGCAAACCGCGGTTAGTGTGCAGTGCAGGTCCACTCTCCCCTTTCCAAATGGAGTGGGAAAGCTTTTCGCTAAGATAGAGACGACTAGAGAAGCAGAAGCGCGGCTCCGGAGCTATCCGGAGGAAAGTGCCGCTTCCCGGCGTCTTTCGGCTTGAAGCGGCGCTCCGGAGCGCTCCGCTACCGCTCTACTGAGCTGTGCGCGAATTAGCCGCTTCTTCGCCTCCGAGAGGCAGAGATCGCGGTTGCTTGGAAGAGGCGAAGAACGAAGCCGCAAAGAAGCGGGCTGGTGTGCGAAGCCTTCCGACTGCTGGAGCACGGTGGCTGCCGCTCTCCTGCCTGTTGAATTCACTCTCGGCAAGCGAATGGAAAGCGTTCCAGGACAACTTGCCTGGGTTTTGACTTGGTCCTGATGCGTCCCACCTTGGCAAGCCTTGCTCGTCGCCAGAGGCTCCGAGATGCACAGAAGACGGTGGCAGCTGCTGAAAAGAAGGGCAGCGGTGAGTTTGTCGACAAGCAAGAACATAGGCAGCTGCCTGTGCTTGGGAAGGAGCAGCTGCCTGGTTTTGGCAATTGCCTTCACAGCGCCCAGAAGCCCGGTGCTCTGCTGCTTTGCTGCTTTGTTTTTCGCAGTCAGTCAATTGCACACTAGTGAAGCTGAGCCAGGCTCTTCAGCTTTGCTGCTTTTGAGCATCTGTGCTCCACTTATGCTCTGTGACATCTCTCGAGGTTGTTTGCCTCGGCCAGGCTGGCAAGTGCCCGCTAGTACCTAGAGCTGGGCAGGAGAGGGCAGAGAGCACTTCCATCTGACAGCAGGTTGCAGATTGCCTCGGAAAGAGCCGTGTCCTTGGAATGTGCAGCAAATCCTCTTTCTTTGCAAACCGCGGTTAGTGTGCAGTGCAGGTCCACTCTCCCCTTGCCAAATGGAGTGGGAAAGCTTTTCGCTAAGATAGAGACGACTAGAGAGGCAGAAGCGCGGCTCCGGAGCTATCCGGAGGAAAGTGCCGCTTCCCGGCGTCTTTCGGCTTGAAGCGGCGCTCCGGAGCGCTGCGCTGCCGCTCTACTGAGCTGTGCGCGAATTAGCCGCTTCTTCGCCTCCGAGAGGCAGAGATCGCGGTTGCTTGGAAGAGGCGAAGAACAAAGCCGCAAAGAAGCGGGCTGGTGTGCGAAGCCTTCCGACTGCTGGAGGACGGTGGCTGCCGCTCTCCTGCCTGCTGAATTCACTCTCGGCAAGCGAATGGAAAGCGTTCCAGGACAACTTGCCTGGGTTTTGACTTGGTCCTGATGCGTCCCACCTTGGCAAGTCTTGCTCGTCGCCAGAGGCTCCGAGATGCACAGAAGACGGTGGCAGCTGCTGAAAAGAAGGGCAGCGGTGAGTTTGTCGACAAGCAAGAACATAGGCAGCTGCCTGTGCTTGGGAAGGAGCAGCTGCCTGGTTTTGGCAATTGCCTTCACAGCGCCCAGAAGCCCGGTGCTCTGCTGCTTTGTTTTTCGCAGTCAGTCAATTGCACACTAGTGAAGCTGAGCCAGGCTCTTCAGCTTTGCTGCTTTTGAGCATCTGTGCTCCACTTATGCTCTGTGACATCTCTCGAGCTTGTTTGCCTCGGCCAGGCTGGCAAGTGCCCGCTAGTACCTAGAGCTGGGCAGGAGAGGGCAGAGAGCACTTCCATCTGACAGCAGGTTGCAGATTTCCTCGGAAAGAGCCGTGTCCTTGGAATGTGCAGCAAATCCTCTTTCTTTGCAAACCGCGGTTAGTGTGCAGTGCAGGTCCACTCTCCCCTTGCCAAATGGAGTGGGAAAGCTTTTCGCTAAGATAGAGACGACTAGAGAGGCAGAAGCGCGGCTCCGGAGCTATCCGGAGGAAAGTGCCGCTTCCCGGCGTCTTTCGGCTTGAAGCGGCGCTCCGGAGCGCTGCGCTGCCGCTCTACTGAGCTGTGCGCGAATTAGCCGCTTCTTCGCCTCCGAGAGGCAGAGATCGCGGTTGCTTGGAAGAGGCGAAGAACGAAGCCGCAAAGAAGCGGGCTGGTGTGCGAAGCCTTCCGACTGCTGGAGCACGGTGGCTGCCGCTCTCCTGCCTGTTGAATTCACTCTCGGCAAGCGAATGGAAAGCGTTCCAGGACAACTTGCCTGCGTTTTGACTTGGTCCTGATGCGTCCCACCTTGGCAAGCCTTGCTCGTCGCCAGAGGCTCCGAGATGCACAGAAGACGGTGGCAGCTGCTGAAAAGAAGGGCAGCGGTGAGTTTGTCGACAAGCAAGAACATAGGCAGCTGCCTGTGCTTGGGAAGGAGCAGCTGCCTGGTTTTGGCCATTGCCTTCACAGCGCCCAGAAGCCCGGTGCTCTGCTGCTTTGCTGCTTTGTTTTTCGCAGTCAGTCAATTGCACACTAGTGAAGCTGAGCCAGGCTCTTCAGCTTTGCTGCTTTTGAGCATCTGTGCTCCACTTATGCTCTGTGACATCTCTCGAGGTTGTTTGCCTCGGCCAGGCTGGCAAGTGCCCGCTAGTACCTAGAGCTGGGCAGGAGAGGGCAGAGAGCACTTCCATCTGACAGCAGGTTGCAGATTGCCTCGGAAAGAGCCGTGTCCTTGGAATGTGCAGCAAATCCTCTTTCTTTGCAAACCGCGGTTAGTGTGCAGTGCAGGTCCACTCTCCCCTTGCCAAATGGAGTGGGAAAGCTTTTCGCTAAGATAGAGACGACTAGAGAGGCAGAAGCGCGGCTCCGGAGCTATCCGGAGGAAAGTGCCGCTTCCCGGCGTCTTTCAGCTTGAAGCGGCGCTCCGGAGCGCTGCGCTGCCGCTCTACCGAGCTGTGCGCGAATTAGCCGCGTCTTCGCCTCTGAGAGGCAGAGATGGCGGTTGCTTGGAAGAGGCGAAGAACGAAGCCGCAAAGAAGCGGGCTGGTGTGCGAAGCCTTCCGACTGCTGGAGGACGGTGGCTGCCGCTCTCCTGCCTGCTGAATTCACTCTCGGCAAGCGAATGGAAAGCGTTCCAGGACAACTTGCCTGGGTTTTGACTTGGTCCTGATGCGTCCCACCTTGGCAAGTCTTGCTCGTCGCCAGAGGCTCCGAGATGCACAGAAGACGGTGGCAGCTGCTGAAAAGAAGGGCAGCGGTGAGTTTGTCGACAAGCAAGAACATAGGCAGCTGCCTGTGCTTGGGAAGGAGCAGCTGCCTGGTTTTGGCAATTGCCTTCACAGCGCCCAGAAGCCCGGTGCTCTGCTGCTTTGTTTTTGGCAGTCAGTCAATTGCACACTAGTGAAGCTGAGCCAGGCTCTTCAGCTTTGCTGCTTTTGAGCATCTGTGCTCCACTTATGCTCTGTGACATCTCTCGAGCTTGTTTGCCTCGGCCAGGCTGGAAAGTGCCCGCTAGTACCTAGAGCTGGGCAGGAGAGGGCAGAGAGCACTTCCATCTGACAGCAGGTTGCAGATTAACTCGGAAAGAGCCGTGTCCTTGGAATGTGCAGCAAATCCTCTTTCTTTGCAAACCGCGGTTAGTGTGCAGTGCAGGTCCACTCTCCCCTTTCCAAATGGAGTGGGAAAGCTTTTCGCTAAGATAGAGACGACTAGAGAAGCAGAAGCGCGGCTCCGGAGCTATCCGGAGGAAAGTGCCGCTTCCCGGCGTCTTTCGGCTTGAAGCGGCGCTCCGGAGCGCTCCGCTACCGCTCTACTGAGCTGTGCGCGAATTAGCCGCTTCTTCGCCTCCGAGAGGCAGAGATCGCGGTTGCTTGGAAGAGGCGAAGAACGAAGCCGCAAAGAAGCGGGCTGGTGTGCGAAGCCTTCCGACTGCTGGAGCACGGTGGCTGCCGCTCTCCTGCCTGTTGAATTCACTCTCGGCAAGCGAATGGAAAGCGTTCCAGGACAACTTGCCTGCGTTTTGACTTGGTCCTGATGCGTCCCACCTTGGCAAGCCTTGCTCGTCGCCAGAGGCTCCGAGATGCACAGAAGACGGTGGCAGCTGCTGAAAAGAAGGGCAGCGGTGAGTTTGTCGACAAGCAAGAACATAGGCAGCTGCCTGTGCTTGGGAAGGAGCAGCTGCCTGGTTTTGGCAATTGCCTTCACAGCGCCCAGAAGCCCGGTGCTCTGCTGCTTTGCTGCTTTGTTTTTCGCAGTCAGTCAATTGCACACTAGTGAAGCTGAGCCAGGCTCTTCAGCTTTGCTGCTTTTGAGCATCTGTGCTCCACTTATGCTCTGTGACATCTCTCGAGGTTGTTTGCCTCGGCCAGGCTGGCAAGTGCCCGCTAGTACCTAGAGCTGGGCAGGAGAGGGCAGAGAGCACTTCCATCTGACAGCAGGTTGCAGATTGCCTCGGAAAGAGCCGTGTCCTTGGAATGTGCAGCAAATCCTCTTTCTTTGCAAACCGCGGTTAGTGTGCAGTGCAGGTCCACTCTCCCCTTGCCAAATGGAGTGGGAAAGCTTTTCGCTAAGATAGAGACGACTAGAGAGGCAGAAGCGCGGCTCCGGAGCTATCCGGAGGAAAGTGCCGCTTCCCGGCGTCTTTCGGCTTGAAGCGGCGCTCCGGAGCGCTGCGCTGCCGCTCTACTGAGCTGTGCGCGAATTAGCCGCTTCTTCGCCTCCGAGAGGCAGAGATCGCGGTTGCTTGGAAGAGGCGAAGAACAAAGCCGCAAAGAAGCGGGCTGGTGTGCGAAGCCTTCCGACTGCTGGAGGACGGTGGCTGCCGCTCTCCTGCCTGCTGAATTCACTCTCGGCAAGCGAATGGAAAGCGTTCCAGGACAACTTGCCTGGGTTTTGACTTGGTCCTGATGCGTCCCACCTTGGCAAGTCTTGCTCGTCGCCAGAGGCTCCGAGATGCACAGAAGACGGTGGCAGCTGCTGAAAAGAAGGGCAGCGGTGAGTTTGTCGACAAGCAAGAACATAGGCAGCTGCCTGTGCTTGGGAAGGAGCAGCTGCCTGGTTTTGGCAATTGCCTTCACAGCGCCCAGAAGCCCGGTGCTCTGCTGCTTTGCTGCTTTGTTTTTCGCAGTCAGTCAATTGCACACTAGTGAAGCTGAGCCAGGCTCTTCAGCTTTGCTGCTTTTGAGCATCTGCGCTCCACTTATGCTCTGTGACATCTCTCGAGGTTGTTTGCCTCGCCCAGGCTGGCAAGTGCCCGCTAGTACCTAGAGCTGGGCAGGAGAGGGCAGAGAGCACTTCCATCTGACAGCAGGTTGCAGATTGCCTCGGAAAGAGCCGTGTCCTTGGAATGTGCAGCAAATCCTCTTTCTTTGCAAACCGCGGTTAGTGTGCAGTGCAGGTCCACTCTCCCCTTGCCAAATGGAGTGGGAAAGCTTTTCGCTAAGATAGAGACGACTAGAGAGGCAGAAGCGCGGCTCCGGAGCTATCCGGAGGAAAGTGCCGCTTCCCGGCGTCTTTCGGCTTGAAGCGGCGCTCCGGAGCGCTGCGCTGCCGCTCTACTGAGCTGTGCGCGAATTAGCCGCTTCTTCGCCTCCGAGAGGCAGAGATCGCGGTTGCTTGGAAGAGGCGAAGAACGAAGCCGCAAAGAAGCGGGCTGGTGTGCGAAGCCTTCCGACTGCTGGAGCACGGTGGCTGCCGCTCTCCTGCCTGTTGAATTCACTCTCGGCAAGCGAATGGAAAGCGTTCCAGGACAACTTGCCGGCGTTTTGACTTGGTCCTGATGCGTCCCACCTTGGCAAGCCTTGCTCGTCGCCAGAGGCTCCGAGATGCACAGAAGACGGTGGCAGCTGCTGAAAAGAAGGGCAGCGGTGAGTTTGTCGACAAGCAAGAACATAGGCAGCTGCCTGTGCTTGGGAAGGAGCAGCTGCCTGGTTTTGGCAATTGCCTTCACAGCGCCCAGAGGCCCGGTGCTCTGCTGCTTTGCTGCTTTGTTTTTCGCAGTCAGTCAATTGCACACTAGTGAAGCTGAGCCAGGCTCTTCAGCTTTGCTGCTTTTGAGCATCTGTGCTCCACTTATGCTCTGTGACATCTCTCGAGCTTGTTTGCCTCGGCCAGGCTGGCAAGTGCCCGCTAGTACCTAGAGCTGGGCAGGAGAGGGCAGAGAGCACTTCCATCTGACAGCAGGTTGCAGATTGCCTCGGAAAGAGCCGTGTCCTTGGAATGTGCAGCAAATCCTCTTTCTTTGCAAACCGCGGTTAGTGTGCAGTGCAGGTCCCCTCTCCCCTTGCCAAATGGAGTGGGAAAGCTTTTCGCTAAGATAGAGACGACTAGAGAGGCAGAAGCGCGGCTCCGGAGCTATCCGGAGGAAAGTGCCGCTTCCCGGCGTCTTTCAGCTTGAAGCGGCGCTCCGGAGCGCTGCGCTGCCGCTCTACCGAGCTGTGCGCGAATTAGCCGCTTCTTCGCCTCTGAGAGGCAGAGATGGCGGTTGCTTGGAAGAGGCGAAGAACGAAGCCGCAAAGAAGCGGGCTGGTGTGCGAAGCCTTCCGACTGCTGGAGGACGGTGGCTGCCGCTCTCCTGCCTGCTGAATTCACTCTCGGCAAGCGAATGGAAAGCGTTCCAGGACAACTTGCCTGGGTTTTGACTTGGTCCTGATGCGTCCCACCTTGGCAAGTCTTGCTCGTCGCCAGAGGCTCCGAGATGCACAGAAGACGGTGGCAGCTGCTGAAAAGAAGGGCAGCGGGTGAGTTTGTCGACAAGCAAGAACATAGGCAGCTGCCTGTGCTTGGGAAGGAGCAGCTGCCTGGTTTTGGCAATTGCCTTCACAGCGCCCAGAAGCCCGGTGCTCTGCTGCTTTGTTTTTGGCAGTCAGTCAATTGCACACTAGTGAAGCTGAGCCAGGCTCTTCAGCTTTGCTGCTTTTGAGCATCTGTGCTCCACTTATGCTCTGTGACATCTCTGGAGGTTGTTTGCCTCGCCCAGGCTGGCAAGTGCCCGCTAGTACCTAGAGCTGGGCAGGAGAGGGCAGAGAGCACTTCCATCTGACAGCAGGTTGCAGATTGCCTCGGAAAGAGCCGTGTCCTTGGAATGTGCAGCAAATCCTCTTTCTTTGCAAACCGCGGTTAGTGTGCAGTGCAGGTCCACTCTCCCCTTGCCAAATGGAGTGGGAAAGCTTTTCGCTAAGATAGAGACGACTAGAGAGGCAGAAGCGCGGCTCCGGAGCTATCCGGAGGAAAGTGCCGCTTCCCGGCGTCTTTCGGCTTGAAGCGGCGCTCCGGAGCGCTGCGCTGCCGCTCTACTGAGCTGTGCGCGAATTAGCCGCTTCTTCGCCTCCGAGAGGCAGAGATCGCGGTTGCTTGGAAGAGGCGAAGAACGAAGCCGCAAAGAAGCGGGCTTGCGTGCGAAGCCTTCCGACTGCTGGAGGACGGTGGCTGCCGCTCTCCTGCCTGTTGAATTCACTCTCGGCAAGCGAATGGAAAGCGTTCCAGGACAACTTGCCTGGGTTTTGACTTGGTCCTGATGCGTCCCACCTTGGCAAGTCTTGCTCGTCGCCAGAGGCTCCGAGATGCACAGAAGACGGTGGCAGCTGCTGAAAAGAAGGGCAGCGGTGAGTTTGTCGACAAGCAAGAACATAGGCAGCTGCCTGTGCTTGGGAAGGAGCAGCTGCCTGGTTTTGGCCATTGCCTTCACAGCGCCCAGAAGCCCGGTGCTCTGCTGCTTTGCTGCTTTGTTTTTCGCAGTCAGTCAATTGCACACTAGTGAAGCTGAGCCAGGCTCTTCAGCTTTGCTGCTTTTGAGCATCTGCGCTCCACTTATGCTCTGTGACATCTCTCGAGGTTGTTTGCCTCGCCCAGGCTGGAAAGTGCCCGCTAGTACCTAGAGCTGGGCAGGAGAGGGCAGAGAGCACTTCCATCTGACAGCAGGTTGCAGATTGCCTCGGAAAGAGCCGTGTCCTTGGAATGTGCAGCAAATCCTCTTTCTTTGCAAACCGCGGTTAGTGTGCAGTGCAGGTCCACTCTCCCCTTGCCAAATGGAGTGGGAAAGCTTTTCGCTAAGATAGAGACGACTAGAGAGGCAGAAGCGCGGCTCCGGAGCTATCCGGAGGAAAGTGCCGCTTCCCGGCGTCTTTCGGCTTGAAGCGGCGCTCCGGAGCGCTGCGCTGCCGCTCTACTGAGCTGTGCGCGAATTAGCCGCTTCTTCGCCTCCGAGAGGCAGAGATCGCGGTTGCTTGGAAGAGGCGAAGAACGAAGCCGCAAAGAAGCGGGCTGGTGTGCGAAGCCTTCCGACTGCTGGAGGACGGTGGCTGCCGCTCTCCTGCCTGCTGAATTCACTCTCGGCAAGCGAATGGAAAGCGTTCCAGGACAACTTGCCTGGGTTTTGACTTGGTCCGGATGCGTCCCACCTTGGCAAGTCTTGCTCGTCGCCAGAGGCTCCGAGATGCACAGAAGACGGTGGCAGCTGCTGAAAAGAAGGGCAGCGGTGAGTTTGTCGACAAGCAAGAACATAGGCAGCTGCCTGTGCTTGGGAAGGAGCAGCTGCCTGGTTTTGGCAATTGCCTTCACAGCGCCCAGAAGCCCGGTGCTCTGCTGCTTTGCTGCTTTGTTTTTCGCAGTCAGTCAATTGCACACTAGTGAAGCTGAGCCAGGCTCTTCAGCTTTGCTGCTTTTGAGCATCTGCGCTCCACTTATGCTCTGTGACATCTCTCGAGGTTGTTTGCCTCGCCCAGGCTGGAAAGTGCCCGCTAGTACCTAGAGCTGGGCAGGAGAGGGCAGAGAGCACTTCCATCTGACAGCAGGTTGCAGATTGCCTCGGAAAGAGCCGTGTCCTTGGAATGTGCAGCAAATCCTCTTTCTTTGCAAACCGCGGTTAGTGTGCAGTGCAGGTCCACTCTCCCCTTGCCAAATGGAGTGGGAAAGCTTTTCGCTAAGATAGAGACGACTAGAGAAGCAGAAGCGCGGCTCCGGAGCTATCCGGAGGAAAGTGCCGCTTCCCGGCGTCTTTCGGCTTGAAGCGGCGCTCCGGAGCGCTCCGCTACCGCTCTACTGAGCTGTGCGCGAATTAGCCGCTTCTTCGCCTCCGAGAAGCAGAGATCGCGGTTGCTTGGAAGAGGCGAAGAACGAAGCCGCAAAGAAGCGGGCTGGCGTGCAAAGCCTTCCGACTGCTGGAGGACGGTGGCTGCCGCTCTCCTGCCTGCTGAATTCACTCTCGGCAAGCGAATGGAAAGCGTTCCAGGACAACTTGCCTGGGTTTTGACTTGGTCCGGATGCGTCCCACCTTGGCAAGTCTTGCTCGTCGCCAGAGGCTCCGAGATGCACAGAAGACGGTGGCAGCTGCTGAAAAGAAGGGCAGCGGTGAGTTTGTCGACAAGCAAGAACATAGGCAGCTGCCTGTGCTTGGGAAGGAGCAGCTGCCTGGTTTTGGCCATTGCCTTCACAGCGCCCAGAAGCCCGGTGCTCTGCTGCTTTGCTGCTTTGTTTTTCGCAGTCAGTCAATTGCACACTAGTGAAGCTGAGCCAGGCTCTTCAGCTTTGCTGCTTTTGAGCATCTGCGCTCCACTTATGCTCTGTGACATCTCTCGAGGTTGTTTGCCTCGCCCAGGCTGGCAAGTGCCCGCTAGTACCTAGAGCTGGGCAGGAGAGGGCAGAGAGCACTTCCATCTGACAGCAGGTTGCAGATTGCCTCGGAAAGAGCCATGTCCTTGGAATGTGCAGCAAATCCTCTTTCTTTGCAAACCGCGGTTAGTGTGCAGTGCAGGTCCACTCTCCCCTTTCCAAATGGAGTGGGAAAGCTTTTCGCTAAGATAGAGACGACTAGAGAGGCAGAAGCGCGGCTCCGGAGCTATCCAGAGGAAAGTGCCGCTTCCCGGCGTCTTTCGGCTTGAAGCGGCGCTCCGGAGCGCTGCGCTGCCGCTCTACTGAGCTGTGCGCGAATTAGCCGCTTCTTCGCCTCCGAGAGGCAGAGATCGCGGTTGCTTGGAAGAGGCGAAGAACGAAGCCGCAAAGAAGCGGGCTGGTGTGCGAAGCCTTCCGACTGCTGGAGGACGGTGGCTGCCGCTCTCCTGCCTGCTGAATTCACTCTCGGCAAGCGAATGGAAAGCGTTCCAGGACAACTTGCCTGGGTTTTGACTTGGTCCGGATGCGTCCCACCTTGGCAAGTCTTGCTCGTCGCCAGAGGCTCCGAGATGCACAGAAGACGGTGGCAGCTGCTGAAAAGAAGGGCAGCGGTGAGTTTGTCGACAAGCAAGAACATAGGCAGCTGCCTGTGCTTGGGAAGG
Source organism: Anomalospiza imberbis (assembly GCF_031753505.1). Taxonomy (NCBI): domain Eukaryota; kingdom Metazoa; phylum Chordata; class Aves; order Passeriformes; family Viduidae; genus Anomalospiza; species Anomalospiza imberbis. The sequence continues at coordinate 7,043 of NW_027100460.1, read as the reverse complement.
AGCAGCTGCCTGGTTTTGGCAATTGCCTTCACAGCGCCCAGAAGCCCGGTGCTCTGCTGCTTTGCTGCTTTGTTTTTCGCAGTCAGTCAATTGCACACTAGTGAAGCTGAGCCAGGCTCTTCAGCTTTGCTGCTTTTGAGCATCTGCGCTCCACTTATGCTCTGTGACATCTCTGGAGGTTGTTTGCCTCGCCCAGGCTGGCAAGTGCCCGCTAGTACCTAGAGCTGGGCAGGAGAGGGCAGAGAGCACTTCCATCTGACAGCAGGTTGCAGATTGCCTCGGAAAGAGCCGTGTCCTTGGAATGTGCAGCAAATCCTCTTTCTTTGCAAACCGCGGTTAGTGTGCAGTGCAGGTCCACTCTCCCCTTGCCAAATGGAGTGGGAAAGCTTTTCGCTAAGATAGAGACGACTAGAGAGGCAGAAGCGCGGCTCCGGAGCTATCCGGAGGAAAGTGCCGCTTCCCGGCGTCTTTCGGCTTGAAGCGGCGCTCCGGAGCGCTGCGCTGCCGCTCTACTGAGCTGTGCGCGAATTAGCCGCTTCTTCGCCTCCGAGAGGCAGAGATCGCGGTTGCTTGGAAGAGGCGAAGAACGAAGCCGCAAAGAAGCGGGCTGGTGTGCGAAGCCTTCCGACTGCTGGAGCACGGTGGCTGCCGCTCTCCTGCCTGTTGAATTCACTCTCGGCAAGCGAATGGAAAGCGTTCCAGGACAACTTGCCGGCGTTTTGACTTGGTCCTGATGCGTCCCACCTTGGCAAGCCTTGCTCGTCGCCAGAGGCTCCGAGATGCACAGAAGACGGTGGCAGCTGCTGAAAAGAAGGGCAGCGGTGAGTTTGTCGACAAGCAAGAACATAGGCAGCTGCCTGTGCTTGGGAAGGAGCAGCTGCCTGGTTTTGGCAATTGCCTTCACAGCGCCCAGAGGCCCGGTGCTCTGCTGCTTTGCTGCTTTGTTTTTCGCAGTCAGTCAATTGCACACTAGTGAAGCTGAGCCAGGCTCTTCAGCTTTGCTGCTTTTGAGCATCTGTGCTCCACTTATGCTCTGTGACATCTCTCGAGCTTGTTTGCCTCGGCCAGGCTGGCAAGTGCCCGCTAGTACCTAGAGCTGGGCAGGAGAGGGCAGAGAGCACTTCCATCTGACAGCAGGTTGCAGATTGCCTCGGAAAGAGCCGTGTCCTTGGAATGTGCAGCAAATCCTCTTTCTTTGCAAACCGCGGTTAGTGTGCAGTGCAGGTCCCCTCTCCCCTTGCCAAATGGAGTGGGAAAGCTTTTCGCTAAGATAGAGACGACTAGAGAGGCAGAAGCGCGGCTCCGGAGCTATCCGGAGGAAAGTGCCGCTTCCCGGCGTCTTTCAGCTTGAAGCGGCGCTCCGGAGCGCTGCGCTGCCGCTCTACCGAGCTGTGCGCGAATTAGCCGCTTCTTCGCCTCTGAGAGGCAGAGATGGCGGTTGCTTGGAAGAGGCGAAGAACGAAGCCGCAAAGAAGCGGGCTGGTGTGCGAAGCCTTCCGACTGCTGGAGGACGGTGGCTGCCGCTCTCCTGCCTGCTGAATTCACTCTCGGCAAGCGAATGGAAAGCGTTCCAGGACAACTTGCCTGGGTTTTGACTTGGTCCTGATGCGTCCCACCTTGGCAAGTCTTGCTCGTCGCCAGAGGCTCCGAGATGCACAGAAGACGGTGGCAGCTGCTGAAAAGAAGGGCAGCGGTGAGTTTGTCGACAAGCAAGAACATAGGCAGCTGCCTGTGCTTGGGAAGGAGCAGCTGCCTGGTTTTGGCAATTGCCTTCACAGCGCCCAGAAGCCCGGTGCTCTGCTGCTTTGTTTTTGGCAGTCAGTCAATTGCACACTAGTGAAGCTGAGCCAGGCTCTTCAGCTTTGCTGCTTTTGAGCATCTGTGCTCCACTTATGCTCTGTGACATCTCTGGAGGTTGTTTGCCTCGCCCAGGCTGGCAAGTGCCCGCTAGTACCTAGAGCTGGGCAGGAGAGGGCAGAGAGCACTTCCATCTGACAGCAGGTTGCAGATTGCCTCAGAAACAGCCGTGTCCTTGGAATGTGCAGCAAATCCTCTTTCTTTGCAAACCGCGGTTAGTGTGCAGTGCAGGTCCACTCTCCCCTTGCCAAATGGAGTGGGAAAGCTTTTCGCTAAGATAGAGACGACTAGAGAGGCAGAAGCGCGGCTCCGGAGCTATCCGGAGGAAAGTGCCGCTTCCCGGCGTCTTTCGGCTTGAAGCGGCGCTCCGGAGCGCTGCGCTGCCGCTCTACTGAGCTGTGCGCGAATTAGCCGCTTCTTCGCCTCCGAGAGGCAGAGATCGCGGTTGCTTGGAAGAGGCGAAGAACGAAGCCGCAAAGAAGCGGGCTTGCGTGCGAAGCCTTCCGACTGCTGGAGGACGGTGGCTGCCGCTCTCCTGCCTGTTGAATTCACTCTCGGCAAGCGAATGGAAAGCGTTCCAGGACAACTTGCCTGGGTTTTGACTTGGTCCTGATGCGTCCCACCTTGGCAAGCCTTGCTCGTCGCCAGAGGCTCCGAGATGCACAGAAGACGGTGGCAGCTGCTGAAAAGAAGGGCAGCGGTGAGTTTGTCGACAAGCAAGAACATAGGCAGCTGCCTGTGCTTGGGAAGGAGCAGCTGCCTGGTTTTGGCCATTGCCTTCACAGCGCCCAGAAGCCCGGTGCTCTGCTGCTTTGCTGCTTTGTTTTTCGCAGTCAGTCAATTGCACACTAGTGAAGCTGAGCCAGGCTCTTCAGCTTTGCTGCTTTTGAGCATCTGCGCTCCACTTATGCTCTGTGACATCTCTCGAGGTTGTTTGGCTCGGCCAGGCTGGCAAGTGCCCGCTAGTACCTAGAGCTGGGCAGGAGAGGGCAGAGAGCACTTCCATCTGACAGCAGGTTGCAGATTGCCTCGGAAAGAGCTGTGTCCTTGGAATGTGCAGCAAATCCTCTTTCTTTGCAAACCGCGGTTAGTGTGCAGTGCAGGTCCACTCTCCCCTTGCCAAATGGAGTGGGAAAGCTTTTCGCTAAGATAGAGACGACTAGAGAGGCAGAAGCGCGGCTCCGGAGCTATCCGGAGGAAAGTGCCGCTTCCCGGCGTCTTTCGGCTTGAAGCGGCGCTCCGGAGCGCTGCGCTGCCGCTCTACTGAGCTGTGCGCGAATTAGCCGCTTCTTCGCCTCCGAGAGGCAGAGATCGCGGTTGCTTGGAAGAGGCGAAGAACGAAGCCGCAAAGAAGCGGGCTGGTGTGCGAAGCCTTCCGACTGCTGGAGGACGGTGGCTGCCGCTCTCCTGCCTGCTGAATTCACTCTCGGCAAGCGAATGGAAAGCGTTCCAGGACAACTTGCCTGGGTTTTGACTTGGTCCGGATGCGTCCCACCTTGGCAAGTCTTGCTCGTCGCCAGAGGCTCCGAGATGCACAGAAGACGGTGGCAGCTGCTGAAAAGAAGGGCAGCGGTGAGTTTGTCGACAAGCAAGAACATAGGCAGCTGCCTGTGCTTGGGAAGGAGCAGCTGCCTGGTTTTGGCAATTGCCTTCACAGCGCCCAGAAGCCCGGTGCTCTGCTGCTTTGCTGCTTTGTTTTTCGCAGTCAGTCAATTGCACACTAGTGAAGCTGAGCCAGGCTCTTCAGCTTTGCTGCTTTTGAGCATCTGCGCTCCACTTATGCTCTGTGACATCTCTCGAGGTTGTTTGCCTCGCCCAGGCTGGAAAGTGCCCGCTAGTACCTAGAGCTGGGCAGGAGAGGGCAGAGAGCACTTCCATCTGACAGCAGGTTGCAGATTGCCTCGGAAAGAGCCGTGTCCTTGGAATGTGCAGCAAATCCTCTTTCTTTGCAAACCGCGGTTAGTGTGCAGTGCAGGTCCCCTCTCCCCTTGCCAAATGGAGTGGGAAAGCTTTTCGCTAAGATAGAGACGACTAGAGAAGCAGAAGCGCGGCTCCGGAGCTATCCGGAGGAAAGTGCCGCTTCCCGGCGTCTTTCGGCTTGAAGCGGCGCTCCGGAGCGCTCCGCTACCGCTCTACTGAGCTGTGCGCGAATTAGCCGCTTCTTCGCCTCCGAGAAGCAGAGATCGCGGTTGCTTGGAAGAGGCGAAGAACGAAGCCGCAAAGAAGCGGGCTGGCGTGCAAAGCCTTCCGACTGCTGGAGGACGGTGGCTGCCGCTCTCCTGCCTGCTGAATTCACTCTCGGCAAGCGAATGGAAAGCGTTCCAGGACAACTTGCCTGGGTTTTGACTTGGTCCGGATGCGTCCCACCTTGGCAAGTCTTGCTCGTCGCCAGAGGCTCCGAGATGCACAGAAGACGGTGGCAGCTGCTGAAAAGAAGGGCAGCGGTGAGTTTGTCGACAAGCAAGAACATAGGCAGCTGCCTGTGCTTGGGAAGGAGCAGCTGCCTGGTTTTGGCCATTGCCTTCACAGCGCCCAGAAGCCCGGTGCTCTGCTGCTTTGCTGCTTTGTTTTTCGCAGTCAGTCAATTGCACACTAGTGAAGCTGAGCCAGGCTCTTCAGCTTTGCTGCTTTTGAGCATCTGCGCTCCACTTATGCTCTGTGACATCTCTCGAGGTTGTTTGCCTCGCCCAGGCTGGCAAGTGCCCGCTAGTACCTAGAGCTGGGCAGGAGAGGGCAGAGAGCACTTCCATCTGACAGCAGGTTGCAGATTGCCTCGGAAAGAGCCATGTCCTTGGAATGTGCAGCAAATCCTCTTTCTTTGCAAACCGCGGTTAGTGTGCAGTGCAGGTCCACTCTCCCCTTTCCAAATGGAGTGGGGAAAGCTTTTCGCTAAGATAGAGACGACTAGAGAGGCAGAAGCGCGGCTCCGGAGCTATCCAGAGGAAAGTGCCGCTTCCCGGCGTCTTTCGGCTTGAAGCGGCGCTCCGGAGCGCTGCGCTGCCGCTCTACTGAGCTGTGCGCGAATTAGCCGCTTCTTCGCCTCCGAGAGGCAGAGATCGCGGTTGCTTGGAAGAGGCGAAGAACGAAGCCGCAAAGAAGCGGGCTGGTGTGCGAAGCCTTCCGACTGCTGGAGGACGGTGGCTGCCGCTCTCCTGCCTGCTGAATTCACTCTCGGCAAGCGAATGGAAAGCGTTCCAGGACAACTTGCCTGGGTTTTGACTTGGTCCGGATGCGTCCCACCTTGGCAAGTCTTGCTCGTCGCCAGAGGCTCCGAGATGCACAGAAGACGGTGGCAGCTGCTGAAAAGAAGGGCAGCGGTGAGTTTGTCGACAAGCAAGAACATAGGCAGCTGCCTGTGCTTGGGAAGGAGCAGCTGCCTGGTTTTGGCAATTGCCTTCACAGCGCCCAGAAGCCCGGTGCTCTGCTGCTTTGCTGCTTTGTTTTTCGCAGTCAGTCAATTGCACACTAGTGAAGCTGAGCCAGGCTCTTCAGCTTTGCTGCTTTTGAGCATCTGCGCTCCACTTATGCTCTGTGACATCTCTCGAGGTTGTTTGCCTCGCCCAGGCTGGCAAGTGCCCGCTAGTACCTTGAGCTGGGCAGGAGAGGGCAGAGAGCACTTCCATCTGACAGCAGGTTGCAGATTGCCTCGGAAAGAGCCGTGTCCTTGGAATGTGCAGCAAATCCTCTTTCTTTGCAAACCGCGGTTAGTGTGCAGTGCAGGTCCACTCTCCCCTTGCCAAATGGAGTGGGAAAGCTTTTCGCTAAGATAGAGACGACTAGAGAGGCAGAAGCGCGGCTCCGGAGCTATCCGGAGGAAAGTGCCGCTTCCCGGCGTCTTTCGGCTTGAAGCGGCGCTCCGGAGCGCTGCGCTGCCGCTCTACTGAGCTGTGCGCGAATTAGCCGCTTCTTCGCCTCCGAGAGGCAGAGATCGCGGTTGCTTGGAAGAGGCGAAGAACGAAGCCGCAAAGAAGCGGGCTTGTGTGCGAAGCCTTCCGACTGCTGGAGGACGGTGGCTGCCGCTCTCCTGCCTGCTGAATTCACTCTCGGCAAGCGAATGGAAAGCGTTCCAGGACAACTTGCCTGGGTTTTGACTTGGTCCTGATGCGTCCCACCCTGGCAAGTCTTGCTCGTCGCCAGAGGCTCCGAGATGCACAGAAGACGGTGGCAGCTGCTGAAAAGAAGGGCAGCGGTGAGTTTGTCGACAAGCAAGAACATAGGCAGCTGCCTGTGCTTGGGAAGGAGCAGCTGCCTGGTTTTGGCCATTGCCTTCACAGCGCCCAGAAGCCCGGTGCTCTGCTGCTTTGCTGCTTTGTTTTTCGCAGTCAGTCAATTGCACACTAGTGAAGCTGAGCCAGGCTCTTCAGCTTTGCTGCTTTTGAGCATCTGCGCTCCACTTATGCTCTGTGACATCTCTCGAGGTTGTTTGCCTCGCCCAGGCTGGCAAGTGCCCGCTAGTACCTAGAGCTGGGCAGGAGAGGGCAGAGAGCACTTCCATCTGACAGCAGGTTGCAGATTGCCTCGGAAAGAGCCATGTCCTTGGAATGTGCAGCAAATCCTCTTTCTTTGCAAATCGCGGTTAGTGTGCAGTGCAGGTCCACTCTCCCCTTGCCAAGTGGAGTGGGAAAGCTTTTCGCTAAGATAGAGACGACTAGAGAGGCAGAAGCGCGGCTCCGGAGCTATCTGGAGGAAAGTGCCGCTTCCCGGCGTCTTTCGGCTTGAAGCGGCGCTCCGGAGCGCTGCGCTGCCGCTCTACTGAGCTGTGCGCGAATTAGCCGCTTCTTCGCCTCCGAGAAGCAGAGATCGCGGTTGCTTGGAAGAGGCGAAGAACGAAGCCGCAAAGAAGCGGGGCTTGCGTGCGAAGCCTTCCGACTGCTGGAGGACGGTGGCTGCCGCTCTCCTGCCTATTGAATTCACTCTCGGCAAGCGAATGGAAAGCGTTCCAGGACAACTTGCCTGGGTTTTGACTGTGTCCTGATGCGTCCCACCTTGGCAAGCCTTGCTCGTCGCCAGAGGCTCCGAGATGCACAGAAGACGGTGGCAGCTGCTGAAAAGAAGGGCAGCGGTGAGTTTGTCGACAAGCAAGAACATAGGCAGCTGCCTGTGCTTGGGAAGGAGCAGCTGCCTGGTTTTGGCCATTGCCTTCACAGCGCCCAGAAGCCCGGTGCTCTGCTGCTTTGCTGCTTTGT